>NC_091986.1:104701831-104914331 GCF_044704955.1 Pristiophorus japonicus
CCCCCCCACCCATGGCCGGCCCTCCTCCCCCCCCACCCCTCCAGCCCCTCCTCCTCCCTCCTCCTCCCCCCACCCCTCCTCCTCCTCCTCCTCCTCCTCTCCTCTCCTCCCCCCACCCCTCCTCCTCCCTCCTCCTCCTCCTCCCACCCCTCATCCTCCTCCTCCTCCTCCTCCTCCTCCTCCCCCCACCCCTCATCCTCCTCCTCCTCCTCCCACCCCTCATCCTCCTCCTCCTCCTCCTCCCCCCACCCCTCATCCTCCTCCTCCTCCTCCTCCTCCTCCTCCTCCCCCCACCCCTCATCAAGTTTAGGTTGACCTGTGCAGCTGAATTTTGCACACTGGTAAGGAACACGAGACAATTTGTAAATCGAAGCTGTGAAGCCGAAGGAATAACGTTTATTTGATACTTTACCTGAGAAAATGCTTGTAATTCATTATTAGCTGGAAATTCCTGTCCGAGTTCATCATCTACTAAAGTTGAATCATTCAGCGTCAACTGTGTCAGTTCAGGTTCTTCCATGATCCCAATATCTGACTCAATCTCCTTCGACAGTATTTATAAAATGGATCATTAGTACTCCCTGACAATAGTAGCATATATATTACATATCTGGCTCATAAAAATGAGATAAATTCTATGCCATACACACACTGAGTCTTCCTAATATATTACATCAATAAAACAATGTTGCAATATATTTTCTTGACAGCACTGCTATTGAAGATCAAGAATTATTAAACCATGCTCCCAGGAGATTGTAAAACTTAAATATTCAAAAATGGCAATGAACAATATAATTTAAAATCATTACCAATGTGAGTGCAGCTCTGTCAGATGTGTGCATATTTTGACTGACATTCAATGTATTTTGCTAGTCATGAATTATGTAGTCCACTAATGTCAAAATAACAACTTTTAGATGACTAATGTTTATTTTATGTGTTATCCATCACTTTTTAAAATGTGTGTGTTTTGTGCAAATAGCTCTTTAGTAACTTCTGGTAAAGCAGAATTAACTGTCGGCGACCAGTGAGCCCAAGAAATAGTCCTGCTGTTGTAATTAATAAAAGACTTACATTTATATAGCACCTTTCACAGATATCCCAATAAAGTAGCCAATAAAGTACTTTTGGAGTGTAGTTGTGATGTAGGAAACACAACAGCCAATTTGTATACAGCAAGCTCCCACAAACAGCAATGTGATAATGACCAGATAATCTGTTTTTGCGATGTTGATTGAGGGATAAATATTGGCCAGGACATTGGGGATAACTCCCCTACTCTTCTTCTTCAAAAAAAAGAGTGCCTTGGGATCTTTTACATCCACCTGAGAGAGCAGACGGGGCCTCGGTTTAAGTCCTTCGGAGCGGGACTTGAACCCACAACCGTCTGACTCAGAGGCGAGTGTGCTTCCCACTAAGCAACAGATGACACGGATATGAGAGATAAAAGTTAGTGTTGGTCAGACATGGAACTAGATTGCTGGATGGATGTTTTGTTTTGATGTTCTTAGCATCTTAATTTTAATAGAAGTTGGTGTGTGCATTTCAACACGACCAATGCAGACACTTCAGCAGAGGAACAGAAGTAGGCCATTCAGCCCCTCAAGCCTGCTCCACCGTTCAATTAGATTATGGCTTATCTACCCATCAAGTCTATTTTCCCTCGATATCCTTACCCAACAAAAAAAATAGGTGGAATGTGACTGGATCACTCAACAAGAAATAAGGGGACAATGTGATCCTTCAGAGAAAATACTGAGTTTTTTTACCCTTTCAGTTTGAATTAGTACAAAATTTATTCAGTGGGTGTCACAGTCCATGTATCGAGAGAAATTATGACATTTTAGGTTCCTTATTCACTTATGCAACATGCATATCACGGTTGTGTTATACTGCGAGTAATGGACATGAAATTCAGTACTGCTGGAAAGATGGCGCTCCCCCACCTTTTTGGGGCCAATGGTGCCGAAATTTGATCGTTGCTGGGCCACCCCATAATCAGCTCCAAAAATGAAAAAATGGCTTCCAGCACTAATGAACCCTTCAAAAGTGGATTTTTCAGTGGTGTGGCTGTCTTAATTTGAATGTTATGATCACTGAGAAATTCAGCATACAGGTAAGGTTTTATAAATGAGCCAGGTGCTCCCTGGCATTTTTAAGGGGAGAAAGAGTTTGGAAGGATGGCTGGTGTAAGAGGTGCAAGGAGAGCCAACAGATTCATTGGTATGGAGCTGGAGACACTGATGGATGGTGTGGAGGACAGAAGAAGAATACGGTTTCCTGACATGGGGAGACCTGGAAGACCACCTGTACATAATGTATAGAGGGAGATTGCAGAGGAGGAGTCAGGCACCTCCATATATGTGAGGACACACCCTCCCAGGAGGGTGCGGCCAGTCTGCACCTGGCCCTTCCAGGTGCCCAGGTGTACCAGGGCGTCCTAAAAGGTCCCAGACAACAACCACAGCAGCCTTCTCGGACCCATGATGCAACCGCAGGGATGACAGTTAGGCTGTTGGGGTAGTCACGCGTAATAGGTGTTATAGTGAGATGCACTGGGGTTAAAAATGATTATAGTATTATTATATTGTTCTTTATGTTCTATTTTTGCAGTGATTTGGATAATTGGATAAATCAAAATAAATTTTTTGCACATTTTTTTGGCCAGGTGTTTCATTTGAGAGTGGGCAATTCTGCATTATTGTGATGGCCATTGAAAGTGGGACCTGAAGAGTCATGTGTGGATGGGATTATCTGAAGCGAGCAGGTATGGGACGCAGCTGCACCTTCCTTCCAGGGTTGCGATGGGGATCCTCCTCTTCCTCCTCAGGTGGTACTGCTGGCTCAACCTCCAGCGGTTGTCCCCTCATGATGAACAGGTTGTGCAGCATGCAGCAGACCACGACGATTATAGAAACATAGAAATTTACAGTGCAGGAGGCCATTTTGGCCCAACGTGTCCACGCCGGCCAACAGTGAGCCCCACGGCCTTTGGTCAGCAGCCCAAAAGGTTACATATAAACCTATGAACAATGACGGAAAGGCAAAGAGCACCCAGCCCAAACCAGTTCGCCTCACACAACTGCGACACTCCTTATGCTGAAACATTCTATACTCCACCCCAAATGGAGCCATGTGATCTCCTGGGAGAGGCAAAAATCAGATAAAAATCCAGGCCAATTTAGGGAGAAAAGATCTGGGAAAATTCCTCTCCAACCCATCCAGGTGATCAAAACTAGTCCAGGAGATCACCCTGGCCGTATTCTATTCCCTGCAGTACTTACCATTATGTCCAACAAAAGGTCATCCCAGTCTAATCCCAATTACCAGCTCTAGGTCCGTAACCCTGCAAATTATTGCACTTCAAGTGCCCATCCAACCATCTCTTGAAAGTGGTGAGGGTTTCTGCATCCATCTCTCTTCCAGGCAGTGAGTTCCAAATCCCCACAACGCTCTGCGTAAAGAAGCACCCCCCCGCCCCCAAGTCCCCTCTAAACCTTCCACCAACCATCTTAAAACTATGCCCCCTCCACCAATGGAAGTAGACCCATACTATGTCCAGGCCCCTCAATATTTTGTAGACCTCAATGAGGTCTCCTCTCAATCTCCTGTTCCAATGAGAACAAACCCAGCCTATCCAATCGGTTCTCATAGCGAACATTCTCCATTCCAGGCAGCATCCTAGTAAATCTCCTCTGCACCCTCTCTAATGCAATCACGTCCTTCCTATAATACGGCGACCAGAAGTGCACGCAGTACTCCAGCTGTGGCCTAACCAAAGTATTATACAATTTAAGCATAACCTCCCTGCTCTTATATTCTATGCCTCGGCCAATAAAGGCAAGCATTCCGTATGCCTTCTTAACCACCTGGCCTGCTACTTTCAGGGATCTGTGGACAAGCACTTCAAGGTCCCTTTGTTCATCTACACCATTAAGTGGCCTACCGCTTAATGTGTATACCCTTTCCTTATTAGCCCTCCCAAAGTGCATGACCTCACACTTCTCGGAATTAAATTCCATTTGCCACTGCTCTGCCCACCTGACCAGTAGATTGATATCCTCCTGCAGCCCATGACTTTCCTCTTCATTATCAACCACAGTCAATTTTGGTGTCGTCTGCAAACTTCTTAATCATACTCCCTATATTAAAATCTAAATCGTTGATATATAGCACAAAAAGCAAGGGACCCAGTACTAAGCCCTGTGGAACCCCTCCGGAAACATCCCACCAGTCACAAAAACATCCATCAATCATTACCCTTTGCTTCCTACCTCCAAGCCGATTTTGGATCCAACTTGCCACTTTGCTCTGTATCCCATGGGCTTTAACCTTCATGATCAGTCTACCATGTGGGACCTTATGAAAAGCCTGGCTAAAGTCCATATATACTACATTGTACGCACTACCCTCATCGACCCTCTTGGTTACCTCCTTAAAAAATTCAATCCTTTCCAAATGTAGATTTATCTTGTCTTTCAGGATTTTTTGCAAGAATTTTCCCACCATTGAAGTTCGGCTGACAGGCCTGTATTTATTCGGCCTATCCCTTTTTCCCTGCTTAAATAAGGGTACTACATTAGCAGTTCTCCAATCCTCTGGCACGATGCCCAGATCCAAAGAGAACTAGAAAATGATGGTCAAAGGCCTCTGCTATTTCCTCTTTCACTTCGCTCAACAGCCTGGGATGCATTTCATCTGGGCCTGGGAACTTATCTACTTTCAAAGCTGCTAACCCCCTTAATACTTCCTCTCTCACTATATTTATTTCATCCAGAATATCACACTCCTCCTCGATAATAGTATCTGCATTGCCCCTTTTCTTTGTGAAAACAGATGCAAAGTATTCATTAAGAACATCTTCTGCCTCTTCTGCCGACCAACATCTTCTGCCTCCATACAAAGATTACCCTCATGGTGTCTAATAGGCCGTCCCTTTCTTTAGTTACCCTCTTACTCTTAATATTTTTATAGAATTTATGGAGGCTCTTTGAGGAGAGTACGGGCAAGGTGCGACCAAAACGGTCCAGGCACCGGAACCTGCGCTTCAGCATGCTATGCACTGCTCAATGATGCACCCGGTGGCACAATGAGCGTCATTGTATACATGCTCTGGCACTGTCCTGGGGTTCCGCGGTGGAGTGAGCAGCCAAGTGGACAGGGGATATCCCTCGTCCCTAAGCAGCCAACTACAATCCTGATTCGAGCCGGTGAAGACGGCGGACACACTGGTCTGGTGCAGAATGAACGAATCATGGTTGCTGCCTGGGTACCTCGCATCAACTGCCGGGATCAGACGCTGGTAGTCACACACGAGCTTGCACATTCAGCAAGTGGAAGCCTTTGCGGTTGACAAAGATCTCGGGACGATGACGTGGCGCCCTCAGCCAAAGTGTGTGCAGTCAATGGCACTCTGCACCCTCGGGAAGCCTGCCATTCAGGCAAATCCGGCCTGCCGCTGCACCCGTTTGTCCCTGGTCATCGGGAAGGAGATGCACTGGACCCTTCTGTACAATGCATCTGTGACCTGCCGAATGCACCGATGTGCCTAGAATTGAGAGATGTTGCTGATGTCTGCAGTGGCAGACTAGAAGGACTGCATGGCGTAAAAATGCAAGGCGATGGGGACCTTGGTCTCCACGGTGAGGACGGTCCTGAGCCTTGTCTGAGGCACAGATCTTCTCACAGGACAGTGCAGAGCTCCCAGAGTACTTCTTTCCAAAATCATAGCCTTCGCAGGCATTGCTAATCAGTGAGCTGGAGGAAAAAGAAGAGAGGTCTGTAAGACCCTTTGAGGGTATGGCCTCCTTCCCCCACATCTGCGTTGGCCACCTCCCCTGGCAGCTGCCTGCTGGCCATATCCCTGGTCCTCTTCATTAGCGGGCTCTTCTCCCAGTATTTGGAGGGGGGGGAATGGGGGGCAGTCTCCATCACCCTCCTGATGCCATCTTCCTCCTGGCCATTCTCTCTAGTTGCAGGTCTGCGCACATCTGCATGCCCTTCTCTCTGTTGTGCAGCCATGGCTGCTGCCTCCCTGCACAGTGCAGACGGTGACACCTTCTCCTGCGTGCCGCCCTGCTTCTGACCAGATGTAGCCCTCCCAATACTCCTCTCATCCTCAAATTATGACAGCCATACTGCTGAAAAATCCACTTTTGAAAGGTTTATTAGTGCTGGAAGCCATTTTTTCCTCTGTAGCCTACAAGCTCCCACTAAAGTGTCAGACCTGAAAGTTGTATAAAAGTCTGTGAAAACCTCAGAGCAGCACTCAACAGGTTTAACAGAGCCAAAACAATTACTAAAACTATTTACCTGTCAAACGGACCCAATCGCGGCAAAACTCCAGCGGTGTTGTGTTCGTGCATCGACTGGAAAATCTTAGAAATTTATAGCGCAGGAGGCAACCATTTCAGCTCATCGTGACCATGCCAGCCGACAAAGAGCCGCACGGCCCTTGGTCAACAGCCCTAAATGTTACATATAAACCTATGAACAATGACGGAAAGGCAAAGAGCACCCAGCCCAACCAATCCATCTCACACAACTGCGACACCCCTTATACTGAAACATACTACACTCCACCCCAACTGGAGCCATGTGATCTCCTGGGAAGGGCAAAAACCAGATAAAAACCCAGGCCAATTTAGGGAGAAAAAATCTGGGAAAATTCCTCTCAGACCCATCCAGGTGATCAAAACTAGTCCACGAGATCACCCTGGCTGTATTTGATTCCTTGCAGTACTTACCATTATAGCTGCGACGTCCAACCAAAGGTCATCCAGTTTAATCCCAATTACCAGCTCTAGGTCCGTAACCCTGCAGGTTACGGCACTTTAAGTTAAGTGCCCATCCAACCATCTCTTAAAAGTGGTGAGGGTTTCTGCATCCACCACTCTTCCAGGCAGCGAGTTCCAAATCCCCACAACCCCCTGCATAATAGACCCCAACACCAATGGAAATAGGCTCTTACTATCCACTATGTCCAGGCACCTCAATATTTTGTACACCTCAAATGAGGTCTCCTCTCAACCTCCTCTGTTCCAATGAGAACAAACCCAGCCTATCCAATCTGTCCCCATAACTAAGATTCTCCATTCCAGGCAGCATCCTAGTAAATCTCCTCTGCAGCCTCTCTAGTGCAATCAAGTCCTTCCTATAATACGGCGACCAGAACTGCACACGCTGCACTCCAGCTGTGGTTTAACCAAAGTAATATACAATTTAAGCATAACCTCCCTGCTCTTACGAGGGCATTGCCTGAAGAAGCCCTCGTTTTTGTTGCTGAATATCACAGGCGTGGCCGTTTTCCAGTGACCCACCCGATCTCTTCACATGCCACTCACTCCTTTAGCACAGCTTCACCCCGCCAATTGCGGCGGAAGTGCGCACCGCTCAAATCCCCCCCGCCCCCAAGCTGAATATGGCTCGGGGAGATAAAGCCATCAATTTTTTTCGATCGGCCGCCCAAACACCGCGGTAGACGGCCCCAACATCTTTAATTTTTGTCAAACTATAAAATAACATGTTAAGTAACTGGTCAGTAACAATATTATTCATACCCAACATTTTAAATAAAGTTATAAATCCAATCTCTATAATTATAGTAAAGTCCATCTTTAACATAAAAACTGAAACATGCATCTCAAAGATCAGAAAAAATATCCGCAGTTCAAATTTGATAAAAGATGATATTAATGGAGAGATTGGTCCAGTGAGTTATTGCATGGTATGTTTTCTAAAATCTCTGAACTTGCTTTAAATTCCACCCAGGGTAATGCTATCAAAATCTCCTCTTTGCTAATATGAATAAGTTTGGCAGTATTGAGCCCACAGAACAGAATCTGGCACTAATGGCAATCTCAATCAGAGAGAGCAAAATGATAACTGGCTCTGGAAATGAAAAAAAAACTCTGATGCAATAGGAACTGAGGCACATCGCTTTACTTTGTTGCCAGACAAGCTATACTTGACCCAAGAGTCCATAATATAGATATACTGTGGAATTTAAGTTGATATTTTCCCCAAATGAAAAAACTAAATTATAAAAATAAGCATTGTAATGTAAAGGGTTATAAAACTGCCAATTCCTCCAACAAATTTTTTTTTTACCCATTTATAAAACACCATCTTGCTGTTTATACATACACTCAACTCAAATCAATTATTTCCTCTAAGGCACTTCTATTGATTTTTGAACCAAATATATACATTAAAAACTTACCCACACTGGTATAATACTCTGCGATGTGCCAACTCCTGATGCATGGTTTGAAGATTGAGACTGATCCTGTTGAGCCTCTAACTCAAGTTCATTTTCATTTTCAGGTATAGCAGCAGTTCCTTCTTTTGTGTGAGATAACTTCTCAGATTGTGTCATGGCATTCTGCTCCGAAACATGTTGCACTTCATGAGCATTGCAATTGTGTTCCTCTGGTAACATTAACTCAGAGGCTTCATTGGATAGATTATTCAAGATGGCTGCTTCATCCACCTCATTTGAATTTATCTTCTTAGTAAATGTGATGGCCTGTGGAGTTCTGTACTCACAGTCATTCAGCTGTTTTCCATTTTGATCATCAGAAATGTTACACTCGTCAGCATATACTGTACTCAAAGTTGCATTTAGCTGGAAGAATGAACCAGAATCCTCCTGCGAGTTTTCTCGATCATCTCTTCGTAAATTTTCAATGGCTAAGTCAGAAAAAGTTGATTGGACTATGGAGTCCAGAGTCCATGAAGTTGCATCTACAGCTCCTGGTCTTCCAAGGCCAGGTGGAGGAAGGTATTCACTATTTATTGAAGACATTTCATTATTATGTCCTTGTTCTGCAGCTCCAACATATGTTAGACTTCCACTAGAATGATCAGTGTTCAACCTGTATTCGTTTGGAGTAATTTCCAGTTGAAAAGATTCCAACCCGTCTTCTACAAAATAGAATCGTCTTTAGTCACAAAATACACAACACAGCTTCATCAAAAATAGTAATACAAAACCAAAATACTGCAGATGCTGGAATCTGAAATAAACACAGAATGCTGGAAACCTCAGCGGATCAGGCAGCATCTGTGGAGAGAAAGAGTTAACGTTTCGTATCGACGAATGTTCGAAAAGAGCACATTCTTAAGCACTGAAAGGGGGAGGGGAAGAACGAACAAAAGGGAAGGTCTGTGATAGGATGGAAGGCAGGAGAGATTAGAGACACAACAGGAATGATGAGCTGAATTGAAATGGTAATGATAGAGGTTAGAAAATGGTTAATCTGGATAGGATGTGAATGGCATAGTAATGACCAGTTGCCATTATAGACAAAGAGGAAAAATGAGGAGAAAGAAGAAAAAAAACATAAGATGGGGGGAGGGAAAGGGAGCCAAAGATTATGCTCTGAAATTGTTGAACTCGATGTTGAGTCCAGAAGGCTGTAAAGTGCCTAAACGAAAGATGAGGTGCTGTTCCTTGAGCTTGCGTTGAGCTTCATTGGAACAATGGAGGAGTCCGTGGACGGTGATATCAGAGTGGGAGTGGAGTGGTCTTAACGGAGGTGTTCAGCAGAGGAGACCACATTGTGAGTAGTAAATACAGAATACTAAATTGAAAGAAGTACAAGTAAATCACTTTCACCTGGAAGGAGTATTTGGGGCCCTGGATAGTGGGGAGAAGGTAAAAAGGCAGGTGATGCATCTCCTGCGCTTACACGGAAAGGTGCCGTGGGAAGGGGAGGGGTTGCTGGGGTGACTGTGGAATGGATCAGGGTGTCATGCAGGGAGGGGAGGGGAGGGGGAAGATGTGATTGGTGGTGGGATCACGCTGGAGGTGGCAAAAATGGCGCAGGGTGATCCGTTGAACGTGGAGGATGAAAGGTGAGAACAAGGGGAACCCTATCGTGGTTCTGAGGGGGAAGGGAAGGGGTGAGAGCAGAGGTACGGGAAATAGAATGGACACGGTCGAGGGCCGTGTTAACCATGGTGGAGGGGAATCCCTCAACTTGCAGCACTTCGCTTGCTCAGATCCAACCCCAACCTGGTTATTAAACCTGCTGACAAGGGTGGTGCTGTTGTTGTTTGGCAAACCAACCTCTACCTTGCAGAGGCTGATCGGCAACTCTCTGACGCCTCCTCCTACCTTCCCCTGGACCATGACCCCACTACTGAACATCAAGCCATAATTTCCCAGACCGCCACTGACCTCATCTCCTCTGGAGAACTTCCCATCACAACCACCAACCTCATAGTTCCCCAACCCCACACAGCCCGCTTCTACCTCCTTCCCAAGATTCACAAACAGGACTACCCCGATAGACCCATTGTTTCAGCCTGTTCGTGCCCCACAGAACTTATTTCTTCCTATCTCGACTATTTTTTCTCCACTTGTCGACTCTCTTCCCACCGACACCTTCCATCACTAACAATTTCCAGTTTCCTGGCCCTAATCGTCTCCTTTTCACCATGGACATCCAATCTCGCCACATTTCCATCCCCCACCAGAATGGCCTGAGGGCGCTCCCCTTCTTCCTCGAGCAGAGGCCCAACTAGTCCCCATCCACCACAACCCTCCTCCGCCTGGCTGAACTTGTTCTCAACATTGAACAACTCCTTTAACTCCACTCACTTTCTCCAAACTAACGGTGTTGCTATGGGAACCCACATGGGTCCGAGCTATGCCTGCCTTTTTGTGGGATATGTGGAACATTCTTTGTTCCAGTCCTACTCGGGTCCCCTCCCTCACCTTTTTTTCCCCAGTACATTGATGACTAATAGGGACGTAACCTGCTCTAGCCCTGAACTTGAAAATTTCATTCACTTTGCTTCCAATATCCACCCTTCCCTCACCCTAACATGGTCCATCTCCGACTCTTCCCTTCCTCGACTTCTGCACCCTAAACCTAAGTGCATCTCTGGGGATAAACTTTCGACCAGTATCCACTCATCGGCAGTCCCACTCCAAAAATGAGTTCTCAGGTGACTGTACAGTCCAATACAGGAATTACAGTCTCCGTCACCGGTGGGACAAAAAGTGACGTTGAAGGAAAAGGTGGGTGGGGAGTCTGGTTTGCCGCACTTTCCTTCCGCTGCCTGCACTTGCCTCCACCTGCTCTCGGCGATGAGCTTAGAGGTGCTCAGTGCCCTCCCGGATGCTCTTTCTCCACTTAGGGCAGTCTTGGCCAGGGATTCGCAGGTGCCGGTGGGGATGTTGCACTTTATCAAGGAGGCTTTGAGGGCGTCCTTGAAACGTTTCCCCTGCCCATGTGAGGCTCGCCTGCTGTGTAGAAGTTCCGAATAGAGCGCTTGCTTTGGGAGTCACGTGTCGGACATGCGGATTATGTGGCCCGCCCAACGGAGCTGGTCGAGTGTGGTCAGTGCTTCGATGCTGGCCTGATCGCCAGTATAAGTCCACTGACTCCCACAACTATCTAGACTACACTTCCTCCTACCGCACATCCTGTAAGGACTCCATTCCATTCTCCCAGTTTCTCCATCTCCGTCGCATCTGCTCTGACGATGCCACCTTTCACACTAGTGCCTCTGACAGGTCTTCTTTTTCCTCAAACGAGGATTCCCCTCCGTCGTTATTAACATGGCCCTCGACTGTGTCCGTTCTATTTCTCGCATCTCTGCTCTTACCCCTTTCCCTCCCTCAGAACCACGACAGGATTAATAGGTACTTTAAAGGTTTTTAAAAAGGATTTTAACCAAGCATTTATCATTTTACCAAGTTTTTGATGAGTTTGCCGTCCCTCGAGGATCACGCCGGGTAAGTGTGTCGGTTTCTCAATTACTCAATTGCTTTGATTAGTTGACAGCTGCAGAAGTGGTATAAAAGCTACCATTTCACAGCTATTCACTTTCTGTCAGCTCAAGAACCAACAAGGCATCAGGAGCAGATGGAATACCCACTGAGGCACTAAAATATGGCGGAGAAGCACTATTGGCACGAATGCATGACCTCATCTCTCTTATCTGGAAGGAGGAGAGCATGCCGGGAGTTCTTGGAGATGCTGTAATCATCAAAAAAGGGGGCAAGTCCGACTGCGGCAACTACAGAGGAATCTCCCTGCTGTCGGCCATTGGGAAAGTCATCGCAAGAATTCTCCTCAACCGTCTTCTCCCTGTGGCTGAAGAGCTCCTCCCAGAGTCACAATGCAGATTCCGTCCATTAAGGGGTACAACGGACATGATCTTCACCACGTGACAAATACAAGAGAAATGCAGGGAACAGCACCAACCCTTGTACATGGCCTTCTTTGACCTCACAATGGCCTTTGACATTGTCAACCGTGAGGGACGATGGAGCGTCCTCCTCTGTTTCAGCTGCCCCCAAGTTTGTCACCATCCTCTGCCTGCTCCACAACGACATGCAAGCCGTAATCCTGACCAACGGATCCACCAGAGGTCCAATCAGTGCTGCGTCATCGCGCCAACACTCTGCTCGATCTTCCTTGCTTCAATGCTCCATCTCACTCTCAACAAGCTCCCCGCTGGAGTGGAACTAAACTACAGAACCAGTGGGAACCTGTTCAACCTGCGCCGTCTCCAGGCTAGATCCAAGGTCGTCCCATCCTCTGTCATTGAACTACAGAACGCAGATGACACTTGCGTCTGCACACATTCAACTCCAAGCCATCGTCAACATCTTCACCGCAGCGTACGAAAGCATCAGCCTTACACTAAACATCCGTAAGACAAAGGTCCTCCACCAGCCTGACCCCAGGTCATCAAAATCCATGGCGCGGCCTTGGACAATGTGGACCCTTTTCCATACCTCGGGAGCCTACTATCAAGTAGGGGCAGACATCGATGACTAGGTCCAACACCGCCTCCAGCGTGCCAGCGCAGCCTTCGGTCGCCTGAGAAAGAGCCTCAAATCTGGCTCCAAGCTTATGGTCTACAGGGCAGTCGTGATACCCGCCCTCCTATATGGCTCAGAGACGTGGACCATATACAATATAGATATCTCAGAGTGCTGGAGAAGTACCACCAGCGTTGCCTCCGCAAGATCCTGCAAATCCATTGGGAGGATAGACGCACCAACGTCCGTGTTCTCGCTCAGGCCAACTTTGAAGCACTGACCACACTCGACCAGCTCCGTTGGGTGGGCCACATCGTCCGCATGCCCAACATGAGACACCCAAAGCAAGCACTCTACTCGGAGCTCCTACATGGCAAGCGAGCCCCAGGTGGGCAGAGGAAACATTTCAAGGACAGCCTCAAAGCCTCCTTCATAAAGTGCAACATCCCCACTGGCACCTGGGAATCCCTGGCCCAAGACCACCCTAATTGGAGGAAGAGCATCCGGGAGGGCGTTGAGCAGAGTCTCGTCGCCGAAAGCATGCAGAAATCAAGCGCAGACTGCGGAAGGAGCGTGCGGCAAACCAGACACGCCACCCAGTTTCCTTCAACCACTGTCTGTCCCACCTGTGACAGACTGTAATTCCCGTATTGGACTGTACAGTCACCAGAGAACTCATTGGAAGCAAGTCTTCCTCGATTTCAAGGGACTGCTTATAATGATGATTTACTTTTTAATGTCATAAAGCTAAAGCCTTCAGGATTTGGAAGACACTTTTGAGCTGTATCAACTTTGGAAGTGTTTGTAGTATATTCTTTATTCACGAGCACCTCCTTGGAACAACCTCGCTCACCATTGATAGGTCGCTTCTGTCATCTCAACTTCAGCTGTCATCTATTCCAGCAGCACGGTGCCCTTGAAAAAAATCTCACCACGATCAGCCCCAACACCAACATCACTAAACACACCAGCATCACCAACACCACCACCAACCTTTTCCGCAATTACCTGCACAGGACACAGGGCATCAGCACCTGACCACATTGCTGTCCGAGGCAGCAGGGATGTCCTCAACATGGTCATTTACTTCACTTGACGCTGTACAACCTGACTGCCACATGATGCGCCTGGTTGGCACCACCCCACACCAGCTCCATAAAGCATTCATGCAATGCCCAAGCCATTCCTTTCACACTCATCACTATTGTGGGGAGTACCCTTACATCTCACTATTCACTACAACTCACTAGGCCACTTCCAAAGGTGCACCCAAATTAGTCCAAGAATGCAAAGTGTTGAAAAAAAAGATTTCAATATTTGCCAACACATCAACATAAACTTTACAGGAACATTGGCTAAAAGATCCAAATGCCTACCCTTGTGTGTTGTTAGTTGGTATGATTTGACAAGGATGAGTACATGTGAGAGGGGTGGCTAGTGAGATGGGGATGTGATAACGTAGATCAAGATGGGTGGAGGTGCAAAGTAAGTTGGTGTAAGTAAGGATGTGCAGAGGTAGGGTAGGGAGGGCAAAGTGACGGGGATGTGATGAGTGGCACATCAGGACGAGGTTGAGTGTGGCTTTGCAGTAGCATTTTGTGATCTACTGAGATCATTGAAAGGCTTGTGGCACTGGAGCCAGGTCCTCCTGATGACATCCCTGCTTGTGCCCTTCTGTGCAATGTGCAACCAGGCTGCGTTGGTGTCCTCGGGCGGTCTCTTCTGCTGTGCTGTGATTCCTTCCATAAGCATCTGGAGGGAGTGATCGGAGAGCCTGGGTACAGTCATGCACCTCTGTGCAGTGCTCGTCAGTGTTTGCAGCACCTCAATGCTGCAGAACACTGACAGAACGAACAATTGTCAAAATTAATGTGGGCATGGTCCCTTTAAGGAAACCGGCTGATGATGTGTCATCAAATAACGCCATCAGACCTGCTTCCTGTTAATTGGCTGGGAATCTCGCAGGATGGGCTTAACAAACCTAATCTAGGGAAGATTGTTGAGGGCGGGCTACAGAGAAGAGCGATTCCCACATGCCACCGATGCCGGTCGCACCACTCACCACGGTTGACGAAATCGTGGCCAGGGTATGGTGAAATCATAAGTACCGCTGATGGCTATTTGCCATTAATAACATATATATATATTGCAGTAAATACCATAGTATTCTCGGCCTCAATGTGCATGAGCACAGCTCAGGAATTATGATTCCTAATCAGAACTATCTCGTTGTAAATGAGACAGCCCAGATTTATAGCAAGAATACCCAGCTTAAAAATACTGGAATTTTCTGGATGTTAGGATAAACTGAGCATTATATTCCACATATCTGTGGTCTTCAACCAAATTTACACGGCCAAAATTCAATCGTCGGTATCTGTGGTAACTACTGAATAGGGCAATTAGGTATGGAATGTGATTGTGTACAAAATTGTGCTTGCTAGTATTGGTATTTGTACAATAACCAAAGTCTGAGACATCCCGACAGAAGGTTGCACTACATAGCCAAGTGTCAAAATTTCCAGGATTTGTGCAGTCTGTTGCACTGTATCAAGTCACTTGCCGACCAAGTGTGTACGTATAGCCATTGTTTTTGCATTCAAGATTGTGGAACTGAAAATTAACTTTTAATGTAAACCAGCAGTTTTCCTGGCTATATATTTTTTACATGACTGTTTTACATACAAGTATTCATAACAATGGATACATTAATACTTACATTGGAAGGGACTGGTAGGGGGCGAAATTCCTGTTATGCGCCTCTTGTTATTGCCTCCAGCGGGTGCCAACAGAACGCAAACCTGTTTTTTCCCGGGGGAGGGGGGGGAAGATGGGGGTGCTATCGGCTCCCACGAAATGACATGGGAGTTATCGGAGGCACTAACATGGTAGTGCCGCGCCCTGCTAGTAGCACTCCGGGCCGCCAGTGACATCATCGCCTTGCGCGGCAACCCTAGAGCCCCGAGGTGAATCCTTTCCACCCCGCGGCAGAAGTTGGACAGCGTCCCGCGATGCTGTGACAAGTGGTGTGAGCGCCAGTCTTGCCAGCATACCGGGCTGACCTCTGCTCCTGGAGCAGAAGTTAAAGGGGAGATGTGCTGCGCTGTCATCTTGTAATTTTGGCCGACTCACCGGTTGGCCCGTCTTGGTGCTCCTTGGTGTGGTCCGAGCCACCATCGCGCAGCCCGGCATTCCATTTTGGTACCGGGCTGTGGCCACTGCACCATGCCGCCCTGGTGGCCCAGCGGAGGCCATCAGTGGCCCTGGAGAGTGCGCAGCGACCCTCCCCTTTAGCAGAAGGGGAGGGGCGGAGAAGCCGTGTAGCGCTGCCGCTCCCACCCGAGTACCGTGCCAGATACGGCACCAACAGAAAGTGGAGTGCGCGACATTGCGCTCCACTTCCTGTGAGGGTCGGTAACCCCAATTTCGCGACCAGGGTGGGACTTCCTTGCCCGACTGGGTTACCGCCCCCAAACGGGACGCTGGGGAATTACTCCCCGAAGTATATTTTCCTATTTTCATACAGACACTTACCCATATTATAGTCCTGCTGAATATACTCCTCCCTTTGATCTATATTGCAAGCTGTTCTTCCATTGTCAGAAGTGGATACAATGCTGTCAGTGAAGGACTGGATCTCTGAGCTTGTAGCTGGGTTAGAATGCCGATTTTCTGCGGTGTTGTCAGTATTGAGGTTATTCGAACTCTGTAACAATTTAAAAAAACATTACCCAAGAGTTTTCCCCATTTCTCCAAATTGAGGCATTTTTCATACACCAAAGGGAAGCAGAAACATCAATAATGCTGTTATGGTTTAAGATTCTGACAACAGAAACATCTGACCTTTCTCACTTCTGCACTACATGAATAAAACATGTCACACCTAGGACGCTTAAGCCAATTGCAACCCTGAAACCTCAGAAAGGAAGATAAAGGTTGGACAAAGACAATCCTGCCATGTAGATAACCATCTGGACTTTCAACATTCCTCACACATCTTAGGAAACCTTAAGATGCAGTAGTGAAATCAGGAAAAAGGTCCTTGCAGGGCAACAGCTGTCTATAAAGCAACTTGGGACATCCTTTACATTAAAGTTATACTTGTGTGTCCTTATTTTGCAGTCTCATACCAATTCAATAGCCTTAACTGATCCTCTATATCCCCAAACTGTATGCATTTCAAAATCCTTTCCCCCTCAGCTTTCTCTAATCGAGAGAGTCCATGTTCTTTGAGCAATCATAGAAATCTGTAGCACAGAAGGAGGCCATTCGCCTCCATTGTGTCTGCCGGCCGTAAAAGCTATCCAGCCTATTCCCACTTTCCAGCTCTTGGTCCGTGTCCTTGTAAATTATGGTACTTCAAGTGCATATCCAAGTACTTTTTAAATGCCTTTACCACCCTTTCAGGCAGTGAGTACCAGACCGCCCCCCCCCCCCCCACCCCCACTTCTGGATCAAAAAGGTTCTCCTCAACTCCCCTCTAATCTTACTACCAATTATTTTAAATCTGTGCCCCCTAGTTACTGACTTCTGTGCTGAGGGAAATAAGTCCTTCCTATCCACTCTATCTTGGCCCCTACAGTAAGTCTCCTTCACTCTGTTCCAAAGGAAACAACCCCAGCCTATCCAATCTTTCCTTTTTGCCAAAATTCTCCAGTCCAGGCAATATCCTGGTAAATCTCCTCTGTACACTCTCTACTGCAATCATAGTTCCCGTAATGTGGTAGTTGTAGCTTAACTAGTGTTTTATACAGTTCAAGCATAACCTCCCTGTTTTTGTATTTTTTGCCTCAGCTAATAAAGGCAAGTATCCTGTATGCCTTCTTAATCACTATCTACCTGTCCTTCAAGGATCTGTGGATATGCAAACCAAGGTCCCTCTGTTTCTCTGCACTTCTCAGTATCCTACAATTTATTGTGTATTCCCTTGCCTTGTTAGACCACCCCAAATACATTACCTCACACTTCTTCGGATTGAATTCCATTTGCCACTTATCTGCCCACCTGACCAGTCCATGGAGATCTATCTTCCTTCCTATCAACCACAGAGTCAATTTTTGTATCATCTAAAAACTTCTTAATGATTCCCTCATCAATTGAAGTCTACATCACTGATTATATACCACAAAAAGCAAGGGACCTAGTACCGAGCCCTACAGAACCCCACTGGAAACAGCCTTCCAATCACAAAAACACCTGTCAACCATTACATGTTGCTTCCTGCCACTGAGCCAATTTTGGATCCAACTTGCCACTTTGCCTTGGATCCCATGGGCTTTTACTTTTCTGAGTAGACTACCATGTGGGACCTTGCCAAAATCCATGTAGACTACATCAAACGCACTGCCCTCATCGACTCTCCTTATTACCGCCTCAAAAAATTCAATCGAAAGTCAGTCAGACACGACCTTCCTTTAACAAATCCGCATTGACCGTCCTTGATTAATTGGTGCCTTTCTAATTGACGAATAATACTGTCCCTCTGAATTTTTTCCAATAATTTTCCCACCACAGAGGTTAGGCTAACTGGCCAGTAATTACTCAGTCGAACCCTTTTTAAACAATGGTACATCATCAGCAGCCCTCTGGCACCACACCTGTAGCCATAGAGGATTGGAAAATGATGGACAGAGACTGTGCTACTTCCTCCTTTGTTTCTCTCAATAGGCTATCATACATTTCTTCCGGGGCTGATGCGAAATGCCTCGTTATTTCCTCTCACTATGTTTATCTTAGCTAATATTTCACACTCCTCACAGACTTGGATTTATATAGCTCCTCCTCAACTACCATGTCTGCAGCATCCCTCATTCTTGTGAAGACAGGTGCAAAGTATTAAGAACCATACCCACATCTTCCTCCTCCAAACATAAGTTACCTTTTATATCTCTAATAGGCCCCACTCTTTCCTTAGTCATCCTCTTGTTCTTTATTTATAAAATATCTTTGGGTTTTCCTTGATTTTACTTGCCAATATTTTTTCATGCCCTCATTTTGCTTTCCTAGTTTCTTTTTTTATTGCATCCCTGCACTTTCTGCAGTATTTAACTCTTGATATCGGACATAAGAACATAAGAAACAGGAGCAGGAGTAGGCCATTCGGCCCCTCGAGCCTGCTATGCCATTCAATAAGATTATGGCTGATCTTCTACCTCAACTCCACTTTTCTGCACTATCCCCATATCTCTTGATTCACTCAATATCCAAAAATCTATCGATCTCGGTCTTGAATATACTCCACGACTGAGCCTCCACAGTCCTCCGGGGTAGAGAATTCCAAAGATTCACCACCCTGAGTGAAGAGGTTTCTCCTCACCTCAGTTCTAAATGGCTGACCCTTTATACTGAGACTGTGACCTCTGGTTCTAGACTCCCCAGTCAGGGGAAACATCCTCCCTGTCAAGCCTTATAAGAATTTTGTATGTTTTAATGAGATCATCTCTCATTCTTCTAAACTCTAGCTTCCCTTTTTTGCCTGATCCTACCCTATATGCCCCTCGACATCCAGGGGGCTCAAGATTTGGGACTTCCACCCTTTTTCTTTGTAGGAACATATTTGCATTGAACCCTCACCATCTCCTCCTTGCCTGTCTCCCACTGTTCGGACACTAATTTACTTTCAAGTAGCCATTTCCAGTCCACTTCTGCTAAATCATATCTCTGCTTAGTAAAATCGACCTCTCTCAAATTGAGAACTTTTACTCCTGGTCCAGCTTTGTCCTTTTCCATTACTACGCTAAATCTAACTGAATTGTGATTACCACCAAAATGCTCTCCCACTGATACCCCTTCCACGTGCCCAGCTTCATCCCTGAAAACCAAGTCAAGAAACCTCCCTCCCTTTATTGGGCTTGCTATATACTATCTAAAAAGATTTCCTGAATGCATTTTTTAAAGAATTCTGCCTCCTGCTATACCTTTTACACTGATTCTATCCCAGTTATTAGGGTAGTTGAAATCCCCTACTATTACTACCCTATTGATTTTTCCCTCCTCGGAAATTTGCTCTTCTATCTCCCGCTGACTGTTTAGGGGTCAATTGTCCACTCGCAGCACTGTGATTGCCTCTTTTTTGTTCTTCAGTTCAACCCACATGGCCTCATTTGATGGTGTTTCCAACATATCAGGTCGTCCCCCCTCATAGCTGTAATTGTTTCTTTAACCAATATTGCGACCACCTCCTTTTATCCCCCCTTTCGATCTCATCTGAAAACCATATAACCAGGAATGTTGAGCTTCCATTCCTGCCCTTCTTTCAGCCATGTTTCAGTAACAGCTACAGCACATCATACTTCCCCATGTCTGTGTGCCTTCAGCTCATCTGCCTTACTCACTAGACTCCTTGCATTGAGGTATAGGAGATTAACCACCACCAAACTCCTTTGTTGTCTATTTTCTAGCCTTGGTTTCCTCTGCTTTCCAAACTCACTTACTAATTTTCTGCCTTCCATTTCTAGCTTTGTTTCTCTCCCTTCTGAATTTACACTCAGGTTTCCATTAGCCCCCTTAAGTTGTACCATTTCTAACTCAGTTACATTTTTTCTAGAGTGGGTTCCAGAGTTGCATATAATATCAAATTGCAGCCTATTCAATGCTCTATGTAGTGGCTGGAATACTTCCTTTACCAGCTACTGTGCCTCTTATACAACCTCTTTGACGCTCTTATTCCTTTTTTGAGATCTCCTCTGTACATTCTATATTCAGCTTGGTTTTGAACCTTACTTTTTCATAAGCCTCCTTTTAACCTCTATCTTTAGTCATCCCTGGAGCTCTAACTTTAGATGCCCTTCCTTTTTTCCCCCTCTTGGGAATAGGTCTATCCTCTACATTTACTATCTCCTCTTTGAAGGCCTCCCATTGTTCAATTACTGTTTTGCCTACCAATTTTTGATTCCAATCCACCTGGGCCAGATTCCTTTTCAATGCACTGCAATTAGCCCTCCTCCACTTAAGTATTTTTATGCTCGATTGTACCTATCCCATAACTATTCTAAACCTTATGATGTGATCACTGTTCCCAAACGCTCTCCCAGTGAAGCATGATCCACTTGCCCCACTTCATTCCCCAGAACTAGATCCAGCACTGACTCCTTCCTTATTGTGCTGGAAAACCGCTGATCAAGTTTTCTTGTACACATTTCAGGAATGCCTCCCCCTCGGTTACTATCCTAGGCTATGTTAAAATAATTGAAGTCCCCCATTATCACTACTCTGTAATTCTTGAATCTTTCTGTAATTTGCTTGCAAATTTGCTCCTCTACCTCCTTTCCACTATTCGATGGCCTATAATATACAACCAGTACCACAATAGCTCCTTCATTGGTACTTAATTCTAACCAAATAGATTCCATCTTTGTCCCCTCAACTACATCATCCCTCTCCAGGGCTTTAATAGTTTATTTGATCAATACTATCAAACTGCGCCCCTCCTTTATTCCTTCCTTATCTTTCCTGAATACCTTGCAGCTAGGAAAGATAAGTTCCCAATCCTCCACTTATTTGAGCCAGATCTCGGTTATTGACAGTATATCAAAGTCCCATTCAATGTTCTCTAATTTTTTTTATTGGGTGCGCGGACCCTTTAACGGGCTGTGTGGCCCATTCAAATCTCCATGCATGTGCTGTTTTCCCACTGGAAAGCCAGCAAACAGCCTGCGCAGGACTCCAGACCATTGCATGGCCACACAGCTCAATGGGAACATTGGTTCCATGTAGCGACTTATGCCTGCAGCTCACCAATCTTTTTTACGCCCATGCACTCCAAACTTATCTTGGACAGCCTTGAATTTGCCCCGGTTTGATCCCTCCTATTTCTGAACTATTCGTTAGTCTAGTGCTATTCGTCTCTACCAGCTCCTTGTTCCTCCACTCTAATGTTTCATCCTGGTGCCCATCCACTTGCCAAAATTAATTTAAACTCTCCCCTACAGCACTAATTAACCAGCTCTGTTGAGGTGCAAGCAATGTTCCCTCTCATTTTTACTATTTAAAAGCCAGCTCACCAAGACCTGCAGAGCACTGCATGACTGCACATCTTAAAAGGAACATTCGGTACAGCCCGTCCACTTGGAACCGGCCCTCCTGCCCCAAGAATCTGAAGCCCTCCCTCCTACACCATTTCTCCAGCCATGCGTTAACCAGTTTCATCCTAATATTCCTATTCCCACTAGCACATGGCACTTGGAGCAATCCAAGGAATACTAGTGTTGAGGTCCTGCTTTTTAACATCCTTCCTAGCTCCTCAAACTCGGACTCCCATGACATTGGTTCCCACATTGACCATGACTTCTAGCTGTGTCCCCCTCCCCCAAATGTTCTGCATCCTCAGTGATGTCTTTTGCCCTGGCACCAGGGCGACAGCACACCACGGGGACTCACATTGGCGGTTGCAGAAATGCTCGTCTAACCTCCTGACTGTTGAATCCCCAATGATCATTGCATTTCTACACTTTGCTGTGCCTGCCTGTGCAGCTATTTGCCCCACAGTGCCATTGATGTGCTCTAGACGGTACTCCCGAGGTGTCGTCACCCTCACCAGTATTCAGCATTGAAAACCAGTTTCAGAGTGCCATTCTCCAGGAGGATTCCTGCACTGTCTGCCTCTTCCTACCCTGCCAGATGGCAACCTGCTTATTATTCTATGGAACTCTCTGTAGCTGCAGGGTGACCACCTCCTAGAACCTGCGCTCCAGGGAATTATCTGCCTCCTGTAATGCCCTGCAGTGACTGCAGCCGCTCCTGAAGTTCAGAAACGGAGTTCGAGTTCGAGCAATTGGAGGCAGTTCCTGCACTCGTGGTTATCAGAATACAAGCAGCGTCCTGGAGTTCCCATTTAGCACAGGATTTGCAGGCAATGGGATAGGTTCGATAAAATAGATTAATGTTTTTAGTTTTGTATCCCCTTACTTATATATTTAATTATTTATGCATACCATGCAACTTGGATGCCTTTAATGTTGGCATCCTCTACTTAGTTAATTTTAATTTGATCCTTTTAGATCTAATTAATTACTGATTATTTATATAATTATTGTTGCTCCTTAGTTTAAATGCATTAAGCCCCTCCTTCCCCCGCTGCACTGAATTCCCACTCTCACCAAATTCCCACTGCCACTCTATTTAGCAAACCACTCAGTTAATCAGATTTTCCCAGCTCTGTGCACACACACACACAAACACCATAAAATAATCTGTCCTGAGCAATGATCAATAAATAAATACAATATTGAATTGAGAACTCTATTCACCATGCAGATACTTTGATTATTGAATTGAACTCACTAGAAGGAATGATTTTATCAGTATGCTTTATGCAGGATCCCAGTAAGTTACTTACATACAATAGGACTATTTTATTACCAGTCACATTGGAAATTTCTAATTCAAAATATCAGATACTAAGATACCAGAAAGAAAACATCTAGGGGAACATATTATATTGCATCTTGCAGTTTTTGGGATCCAAAACGGGTTGACAAGCTTCAAAACAGCATGTGCCACGCCAGAAGACCATGTGACCATAGTGGTCCGGGCACTCAATAGGCAGTCACAGTGGCCACAAGCACAGGTATCATTTAAAAATGGATAATGTGCCCTGAACCTGAACGAGGGTCCTCTGATTAAATTGGGGACGTGCTTATTTGTACTGCAAAAATGGCCACAATGCTCCACCCTTTGTCTATGATTGATCTCCTTGGAGGATAAGCCCCACCCTGAAGTTTCTCTGGAATGTGTAACTGGAACTGCCCATCCCAAAGTCTCACTGACTTTGCAAATTGTAACTCGATCCACTTTGACTTCCTGAAGCGACAGAGGACAGAGCTCCTCAGAAAACAGCAAGGGCCAGCCGAAGTGCCTTATCCCAGTCCAAGTGCATACCTCCCCCAGCTGAAGTGCCTTACCCCAGCGCAAGTGCTTCATTCCCTCCACCCCGCCCCATAGATGGGGTAGTGGGGCAGGCATTGTGTATGGATTAACAGGTTTATTGGGTATGAAGTGAATAGTAAGTGTCGTGACTTATGGATATCATCCACCCCAACGATGTCCCTTGTAGGGAGTTGGAAATTCATTCTCTCCCTCTCTCCCTCCCCCCGGGGCTCCAAGCCGGCCGGTGGGGGGGTGTCAGATCCTCAGGCCCTCTTCTCAGCACTACATGCATGGAATGAATTGGGCCGGGAGGGGGGGGGTCGGAGCTTGACAGGGGGCGGGGCCGGTCGCATGTCTGTCAAAAAAGTGCAGTACAGGCAGGGCGGGGGGGGGGGGGGCTGTCAAAAAAAAGTCCAGTACAAATAGTTATTGTTAAATTGGAGCAGAGTGTTGGTAATCGGGGGAGGGAAGATTTGAGTGTGCAGTTAGTTCAAGGCTAAGCAGACAGTAATAACACACATGAATTAGGAGGCTAACCTTAACTATCCTCGTGAGGTCATTAAACTTTTTAGCATGGCAGCCATAAAAACAATAACTCGCATTAATATAGCACCTTTAATAGTAAAAACATCCCAAGATTCATTCATAGGAGCATTATCAGGGCGGTAATGACACGTGGGAGCTCTGCCACTACCTGGATCTCATTATCCCCAGGCGGATAGAACATCTCCCTCTTCCTGCTGGCTTCCTCCACCTCTAGCTACCTGACATTGCACTCCTCCCAGCCAACCAGCTGCTGCTGCAGCTTCCCACCAGTTTCGGGTGGGAAACTCACCAGCAACATGCAGATGAGGTCTGGGAATTAAAATCTTCGAGTTCGCACGCTGCTCAGGTCAAGACAGTTTTATGCTTGCTTCAACCCCTAACCACCCGATTCCTGCCAGAGCCAGTGTCAGCTGTGGCTCAGTGGGTAGCATCCTTGCCTCAGCGTCAGAAGGTTGTGGGTAGCACCCTCACCTGAGGAGAAGGTTGTGGGTTCAAGTCCCAATCATCCATGAACTAGAGCACATAAAAATCTAGGCTGACACTCCAGTGCAGTGTTGAGGGAGTGCTGCATTGTCAGAGGTGCCATCTTTCAGATGAGACATTAAACCGAGGTCCCCTCTGCTCTCTCAGGTGGACGTAAAAGATCCCGTGGCATTATTTCGAAGAAAAGCCAGGGAGTTATCCCCGGTGCCTGGCAAATATTTATCCCTCAATCAACATAACAAAAACAGATTATCTGGCCATTATCATATTGCTGCGTGCAAGTTGGTTGCCCCGTTTCTCACATTACAACAGTGAGTACACTCCAAAAGTACCTCGAGACATCCGGGGGTCGTGTAAGGTGCTATCTAAATGCAAGTTTAAAAAAAAATCAACGCTCATGAGTCAACATAGAACAAGACTAGTTGATTATTTGCAGAATATCACAGCTGATCCTAAAACTATACAATTCCACTCCATTCTACTTGAACAGAAGTCTTTTTGCTTCAAATGTGAACGGAACATTAAGTCTCACTTGCCAAATTTAGAAGATCAAACAATGCTAATCAAAGTGGGGACCTTGAATACAGCAGCACCTTTTGTACAAAGTAAGTCTACAAAGACAGTACAATGCAGGAACATTAGAAAATGTTAAGAGTTTTTAATACAATAACTTGTTTAAACAGATTAAATGGCTATTAAATAATTAACCATAATAAATCATGAAGAACTAAATTAGCAGTGAGAACAGCTTTTTTCCCCCAATGTAGAACAGCAGCAGCTGGTACAACTTGTATTTATATTGCAGCTTTAACGTAGTGAATTGTCCCAAGGCGCTTCACAGGAGTATTACGAGTTTAAAAATTTGACAGAGCCACATAAGGAGAAATCAGGTGACCAAAAGTGGTCAAAGAGATAGGTTTTAAGCAGCACCTTGAAGGAGGAAAGAGAGGTAGCGAGGCGGAGAGGTTTAAGTAGGGAATTCCAGAGCTTAGGGCCTAAACAATGGAAGGCACAACCACCAATGGTTGAGCAATTATAATTTGGGTTGCTCAAGAGGGTAGAATTAGAGGAGACATCTAGGGGGGTTGTGGGGCTGGAGGAGATTACAGAGATAGGGAGGAGCGAGGCCGTGGAGGGATTTGAAAACAAGGATGAGAATTTTGAAATCGAGGTGTTGCTTAACCGGGAGCCAATGGAGGTCAGTGAGCACAGGGGTGATGGGACAAGAGGGAAAAAGTAGCAACTTGCAAATACTCGATACAGTGCAGACTTAGGTCAGGTAAACGGAAAAGGAAATTATATGGCACATGTGGGCATGGGAAGAATTAAGTTCTCAAAGCGGCTAATACCCAATGTATTGGACGACAGCCTATTCAAAATGTTAATGTTTGAATGATGGAGATAAAACATTCAATAATATATTAAAATAAAAGTAGAAAACCTGCAGTGGTCCACAAGATATGGCTAATACTATGTGCTTTTCAATATAAATTGCAACAGTGCTCCAAAAATATGAAAAACTATAACATTTAATGAAATAAGATATTTTTCAAACCAAGTACATTTCTGGCAGTAATTCAAGGAGAAAATCAAAATACTCTGAACTATATTATATTCTCTACTTCTAGGATAGCTTTTTCTGGCACATGGGGCATTGCTAGCACTAGCTATCAATTGAAATTACCTTGGCTATACTTCTTATGGTAGATTTATTTTACTGGATTGATTAAGAAAATCCTTTTGCATCCAATATCTTATTTGTCCTTAAAACTGTACAGTTTTTAGTAGTGACTGATATATGTACATCTCCTTGCCCAGTCTCAATGTTAAGACTTCTCCACTGCTATTTGATTACATCTTTAGAATTCAATTAATTTGCTATAATGTAATCTACAATGTTTTTTTTTTAACATTTTGGTTTGACTACAAAATAATGTGCATGTATCAAGGTCAGTGACTTAGCATCAACATCAAAACTATTCTTAGAACCTTGCTGGATGTAGGAGATAATGAAGAACTTGAAATGCCAAAATCAGGTCTGGACTCCAAAGGTTGGAATTCTAGATTTGAATCCTGTTGGGAATACTGCAGTTGTAGACAGAAATTAGGGACTCCTGGGTCTGAAATGTCACAACCAGTTGTAGAGTCTGAAAAAAAGAGGGGAAATAAGCAAGTTCATATGTACAACTGAAAAACAAATGCATAATTTTCAAGCAAAGTGCAGCACTGAAGAAAGTGAACAACGATATCACAAAAAATGACCATTTGTGCGACAATAGGATTTATTAAAAATTAAACTAGGCTCCCATACTGGCTCAGCAAATTTATCCAGTGACTAGATAATCCATAAAAATTGAGCAAATCCCAGGATAAAAATGGCCACAGCACTCCTAGATAAAGCGAGGTGGGGGAGTACCTTGCTAAAGGTGCATGTGCAGTGAGAACAGGATTGGAATAGCCTGGAACGTTCACATTGCAGACTCTCAAACAATGACCAGAAAACATTCAGAAAATTTAAACCCACAAACGGCCTTCAGAGGTTAGGCATTGTTGGGTTGAGAGTAGGAAAACTGACAAGAAAAGGAAGGTAAATAAAACGTATTATTTTTTGTTTTCACTTTTATTTTACTGACGAATGGCACCCAATGTTAGTTAGACTTGCCCGTTTGTCGACAATATTTTGTCCTGCAATTTACTGGAAGTGCAAAATGGAAATGGTGCAGCACATCTGGGATCTGAGTGGACAGGGCAAGCAACTGCATATCTCCTGAACAATCATATTGAAGGATTCTGAAATAGTGCGTGGTCTGTACAAGGAAGTGTAAATTGGAATGTTGAATTCAATGTCAAATCAGGCACTGAGAGAAATAAAGTGAGGGATAGAAAGATTGGATTGAGACACAGAAAAAAAAAGTAAAAAAAAAATATATATATAAAATCTCCCAACGACAATTAAAACCTGAAGTAATGCGACTCAACACTTATAATAGTTCATTTTAAGTGCTGGAGAAATGGAGTGGCAGTAATTAACACTTCTCATGTACTTCGACTCAAAATGACTTGACTTAACTTAACTTTCTGTGGCATGTTTATTTCATATCTACCGTTCAAGTACAGGAACGTCACGTTGTTCAATGCATTTGAATGGGGGGGGCCAGACAGTGAGATGTCGTTTTCGCAAAGCGAACGGCACATCTTTGACGGCAACTTTTCAATTGCCATGTTTAAACACACCTCTGCCCTTAGCTGAAGTTGCTGTGGAATTTGCACATAAACAACGGCAGCGCTCACCATTATTTTGACAACAATTTTGAGGCCATTAAATTTAATATTGACTTCAACCAAGTTAATTCCTGATACACACTGTAACACTTGGGAGAATCTTTTTCTGTGAAAACCCCTGAAGATGTAGAACAGAATTCATCAGTGTGGAAACTATAAAACAAACTATTATTTGGATTAATAAAGCTGCTCCAGACAAATCCAGACATCGAGTAAGGGTTCAAAAACCAGGGGACACAACTTAAAAATTATACAACAGTATGCATGGATTATAGGCAGAACTATTTCAAGGTAAGAAATGCACAGAATATATTTTCAGGGAAGGCTGTTGTGCTTAAAACTATAAATTAGGTTCAAAAGACAATTTGATAGGGTTTTTGAAGAAGGAATCGTGGTGTGTGGGGAGAAGACAGAATGGGCCCAAGTTTCCACATGATTTGCGCCTGATTTTTTAGGAGCAACTGGTGGAGAACGGACTATCTTAGAAATCGCAAATCTCCACATTTTTTTTCCTGCAGTTCTAGTCAGGTAGAACAGTTCTGCTTTGGACAGAATTTTTTCTTCAAAAGGAGGCGTGTCCGGCCACTGACGCCTGATTTCAAAGTTTCCACAGTGAAAACGTACTCCAAACTAACTTAGAATGGAGCAAGTGAAGATTTTTGTAGAACTGAAAAAACCTGTTCTACACATTAAAAAATCAGGCGCAGGTTACAAATTAGGCGTCCAGAACGAGGTGGGGGGGGAGAGAAGGGAAGTCATTAAATTCTACAATAAATCCTTATTTATACTTCAACAAATAAATCCAACCTAAATAAACATTTATAAGCAAAGAAAAGATTAAATAAACCTACCTGTATGAAAGTGCTTCAGGCACAGATAATGCTGCAGTCAGCCTGAGGCGCCCGTTCTTCCCGCGGGGGGGGGGGAAAGAGAGGAGGCGCCCGTTCTTTCCCGCGGGGGTGTAGGGGGGAGGTGCTCGTTCTCCCCGCGGGGGGCGGGGTGGGGGGGGGGGGAGGAGGAGACAGTGAGAAGGCTGCAAGTGCTGATGGCAATGTGCTTTTATTAAAAAAATGTTCAAAAATTGAACAGCTACAAAGAACTACAAAAATGGCCAAGTGCCAATGTTTTTTTCACACTGAGCATGCGCGAACGCTCTAAAGCGCACGCGCAGCGTTGCCGGCAGGAAAAAAACTAATTTAAGTAGTACCCACCCCCTCCCACGTACAAAATCGGCGCGAGTATAGGCTCCGCCCCCCTGGGCGCCGCGCCAGGCAGACAAGGAGCTGCAGAACGCTCTAGAATCGCGTTTTTTTTTTAGGCGCGAAAAACGGGCGCCCAGCTCGGAGGGGCGCCCGTTTTTTATCGTGTGGAAACTTGGGCCCAATATGTGGGGCTGAAATCAACCAAAAAAGTGGGTTTGTTCAGCCAAATGGTCTTTTCCTGTTCTTGAAATTTCCTATAGCGTATGTAAAACAAAGAACTCTTACAATAAGATATGTTATTTGTTATGTATGTATGTATGTAAACCTCACCAATATGCAAGACTTGCCACCGGGGGCACACCTGTGGGAGACCCAAGGGTCACCTGTGCAAACAGGTATAAAAGGTAATCCACCATGCTGCTTCCTCACTCTGGAGTCTCAATGGAGAGACCAAGGTCACAACAGTTTGAGCTCACAATACAGTCTTGTGGAGTTATTCTTAACATAACAAATTGGCGACGAGTAACGGATCATGAACTTTCACGCCGTAATGGCGGCCATTGGTATTCTTGAGATTTGTTGAGGGTGATAATTGGGAAGCCTTCGTTGAGCATCTCGACTAGTACTTCGTGGCCAACAAACTGGACAAGACTGAGACGGCGGTCAAGCGCAGGGCGATTCTCCTCACCGTATGTGGGTCTAAGATAGATGGCCTCAAAAATCTGCTGGCACCGGTCAAACCAACGGACAAGACTTACACAGAGCTGTGCACACTGGTTCAGGAACACCTCAAGCCGAAAGAGAGATTCTTAATGGCCAGGTATCGCTTTTACACGCACCATCGCTCCGAGGGCCAGAATGTGACAAGCTTTGTGGGACAGTGCGAATTTGCAGGATCTTTGGGGGAAACGTTGCGGTACTTTTTCGTGCTTGGAATCGGCCACAAGATCATTCTTCGCAAACTGCTGTCTGCCGAATCCCTAGATCTGAGCAAGGCCATCACGATAGCCCAGGCTTTCATATTCACGAGCGACAATACGAAACAGATATCTTCACAGAATCAAAGCTCACCGGCAAGTACTGTGCATAAAATAATGCTTTCAGCAAGCAGAACTGTACATGGCAGGGCCCACACGACCGCAAAGGCCAGACCTAGACTTAGGGTGACGCAGAGTCCACCGTGGGGCGTGAATGCGTATCCATTAACACCATGTTGGTGCTGCGGGGACAGTCATAGAGCCCATCAATGTCGATTCAAGCACTATGTGTGCAAGGGCTGTGGAACAATGGGACACCTCCAGCGAATGTGCAAACGATCTGTGACACACCACGTGACAGAGTCAGGAGAGGGCGACCTGTAAAGTCCTTACGCAATACCACAAATCCACACGAGGCACATTCTATGGACAAGGTCACTCTGTGACTTGCACCTTTATTCACAGGACCAAGAAGTGATGATCCTGTGTGGGACCTCCCTTTATATATCTGGATGACCAGGCGAGGAATGTCTTCCATAAGTTCACCCGCTGTGGTCAAGGTGTGCATTTCTCAAGTATATGTAGTATTGCGGTGTTGTTACATGAAGGTTACATACATGACATCACCTCCTCCCCCCCCCCCCCCCCAACGTCTTATTGGGATCACAGGTTAAGTTTTTCGGGTGGTCTGCGGTCCCACGTGGAGCGCCGCAGTTGGGGCTCTTGCTGTTGAGCCTTGGCCTGCATGTCTGTTCCCTGTGGTGATTCCGGCCTGTCCGGGCTGACCGCAGGGACCGTGCATGCTGCTGAATGTTCTTGTTGCTCGTTCACTGGCGGTGGTGTGAATACCATCTCATGATGTTCCTCAGGGTCCATGTTGAACCTTTTTTTTTTAAAAACTTGGTCCAGATGCTTGCGGCATATCTACCCATTGTTAAGTTTAACCACGATGAACCTATCCCCCTCTTTGTCTATTACAGTACCATCAAGCCATTTGGGCCGCAAAGCGTGATTGAGAACAAATACGGGGTCACCGATTTCTATACATCTCCCCCTTGAATTACGGTCATGGTACTCATTTTTGGACTAGCACTTGCCTTCAACAATGTCGGACAAGACAGGATGAACGAGGGACAGCAGAGTTTGAGTGTACGTTTCATAAGGAACTCCGCAGGCAGGACCCCCGTGAGCGAGTGCGATCGGGACCAAAAGGCCAGCAGGAGGCGTGATAGGCGGCATTGAAGGGAGGGACCTTGAATCCTGAGCATGCCTTATTTTATGATTTGGACCGCATGTTCCGCCTGGCCATTGGAGGCCGGCTTGAATGGTACTGTCCTGACATGGTTGATGCCATTACTCAACATGAACTCCCGGAATTCGTAGCTCATGAAACATGGGCCATTATCGCCAACAAGGATGTCCGGCAAACCGTGGGTCGCAAAGACCGCACGTAGACTCTCCACAGTGGTGGATGTCGTGCACGAATTCAAAATGATGCACTCGATCCATTTAGAGTACGAATCAACCACGATGAGAAACATTTTCCCCATGAACGGGCCTGCATAGTCTACGTGAATGCGTGACCATGGCCTGGTGATTCAGGGCCACGGGCTGAGCGGTGCCTCCCTGGGGGCATTTCCCAGCTGAGCACACATCGTGCACCTGCGAACAGTGTTCCAGGTCTGAATCAATTCAGCTGAACCAGGCATCGAAGTGCGGATCCATTTGCAGATCCCCGAGGCACAGGCCGCTCATCACGACCACGAGGAGGTAAAGATCAACCGAGCAGCGGTACAGGCGCGGTACCCACCACCCAAAGCAGACGACCGCTTCGCAACGATGGAAGAGGCCCCAGGTCAACCAAGCAGAGTGGGACTCCGGCTGAAACGATCAGATTGCGTCTTTCAGATGCAGAAGCAAAATCCCTTGGAAGGAAGATCGCGGCAGTCGGCATCACGGAAATGGACGAGAGTGCGTCCAGACCGCGGGGATGTTGCTGCAACAAAACAGAGGCATGTTTTTCCCAGCAAGGAAGACGACTGGGCTTGGGGCAAAGGTAAACGGGCGGCCGCTGAGGAGGCCAGGAACCCACTATGCTTCAATAAGTTGTTTGCACTGTGTAACCCATGTGAGCGCTCTTTTGTGGCCAGTGATGTATTATTATGTGGGGTCGGGGGTACCTTACAACAAGTCAAAGTAGCGGGCGAACACCAACCAGTCGTATACGTATCCAATAAGTTAATCAAAGCAGTAGCCTGTGTTCACGGGACAAAAGATATACACCAAAGAACTGTAACGACTCCCCAGTTTAGGACCTGGACCAGCCAGGATCCCACGTTACCGCTTGTTAACGGCAAACCACTAGACGGGATGTTGCAGCTTATCCGTCGCAAAGACGAACTGCTCATCCCATCAGATTGGCCCCTATGGGGCAACCCTGCAACGTTGCGAAGAAAGGCAGGGAGGCTACACACAATCGGTGGTCCGGGCCCTCCATACCATGGCCCAGGATCCACGGGGACCACGCGGCCTCCCACCACTACTGAAAGTCTCAAGACTATATCTGCCATCCTTGGCTTGCCAGACCTTAGGGTCCGGAGTGGGCAGCCCAAATTATAAAGCCAAGCACCACACGTGTCACAGTAGACTCCCTACAGACCCAGCTATCCCGGGTGCTATGCATATGCTATCAAACCGAGCCTTCCATATGCTGTCAGCAGAGAATGTACCATGATCGCATGGCTCCTCCACACGACATCAGAATAAATGATGTAGACCATGTTCAGGGCCCCAGATGGGCTGCTAGCACTGTATTAGTCAAAGAGGGGAATGGAGTGTTTGTGATGAAAATTGTGTGTTTGTTGTGATACCATGTAATGGGCAAATGCAGAAGGCATTTGGACCAGACCAAACTGCGAACTACAGATAACCAGGAACCACTGTGAAAGGACCAGGCCCCCAGCGACCCACTAACACAATCGACCTTGCCGTCAACCACGGGGATGAACCCACCATGCCCGTCAGTCCGATCAGACCAGCCGCGCGGCCGTGCAGCAATGATCCAACCAATTCACCCATGGCAGGACTTCAACTCAGGCGATCGACCCGGGAATGCAGAGCGCCAGATCGCCTCAACCTGTAAATAACTTGTACGTAAGACTTTGGGCCGGGGGGGGGGGGAAATGATGTTATGTATGTACGTAAACCTCACCAATATGCAAGACTTGTCACCAGGGGGCACACCTCTGTGGGAGACCCAAGGGTCACTTATGCACCCTGGGCAAGCAGGTATAAACCATGCTGCTTCCTCACTCTGGAGTCTGAATAAGAGACCAAGGTCACAACAGTTTGAGCTCACAATACAGTCTTGGAGTTATTCTGAACATAACATTATTACTCACAGATCATCATCGAGATTTACAGCACAGAAGGAGGCCATTCGGCCCCTTGTGTCTGTGCCAGCCGACAGAGAGCTCTCTAGTCTAATCCAACTTTCCAGCTCTTGATTCTTGGAGGTTACGGCACTTCAAGTGCATATGCAAGTACTTTTTAAAATGTGGTGAGGGTTTCTGCCTCCAGACTCCCCACCACCCTCTGGGTGAAGAAATTCTCCTCAAATCCCCTCTAAATCTCCTACCAATTACTTCAAGTCTATGCCCCTGGTTATTGGCCCCTCTGCCAAGCGAAATAGGTCTTTCCTATCCACTCTATCAAAGCCCCTCATAATTTTATACACCTCAATTAGGGCTCCTCTCAGCCTCCTCTGTTCCAAAGAAAACGACCAAGTCCTATCTAATCTTTTCTCAGAGCTAAAATTCTCCAGTCCAGGCAACATGTTCGTAAATTTCCTCTGTACCCTCTCTAGTGCAATCACATCTTTCCTATAATGTGGTGACCAGAACTGGATGCAGTACTCCAGCTGTGGCCTAACTAGTGTTTTATACAATTCAAACATAACCTCCCTGCTCTTGTATTCTATGCCTTGGCTAATAAAAGCAATTATTCCTTATGCCTTCCTGGCCTGCTACCTTCAGGGATCTGTGGACCTGCACCCCAAGGACCCTCTGATCCTCTACACTTCAGTGTCCTACCGTTTATTGTGTATCCTGTTGCCTTGTTAGCCCTCTCCAAATGCATTACCTCACACTTCTCTGGATTGAATTCCATTGGCCACTGTTTTGCCCACCTTACCAGTTCATTGATATGTTCCTGCAGTCTACAGGATTTCTCCTGATTTCCTTATTCTTCAAAAGTTTAACATTTGCATACAATTACAATTACTCATCCTTCACAGGGCAGATTGTGTGTGTTGGGGGGCGGGGGGGAGGGAAGGAAAGAGAAATCACCTCATTTAGTTGTGTACAATGTCTTGTTCTGAACCAATTCCTTCGTTGTGCAGAGGCAGCAATGAACTCAATCCACAATGCAAGCAGTGAAACAGGCCAAATTTACCCATGCAATTTCATTAATTTGTATGAAAATTAATTATCCAGAGGACTAATTGTTTTTAAAACCTGAAACCTGCATTCAAATGTGGTGACAAATTTGACCCAGGCAACTATAGAACTACTGGCCTTAAATCAGTAACAGGCAACCCACAATCTCAACATTTTTAATTTCCTTCAATTGCTGATTTTCTAATTTTAACTTAATATATAATTATTGTATATATTATTTAATTTTGTTTAATTACAATTAATCTTTATTATACTGATTTTACTATTGTATACTCCTTATTGTATTATTTACAATATAATTTGAATTTCTTTTTTTTTTTAAAAAGTTTTTTCGCCCATGTCCATCTGCATGTGCAGTTTGGCTGCCGCTTCAGACCCAAGCCTTTTACCTCTTACACTTCCTTCTTCCGCTTTTTCTCTCTTTCCCTTCATTTGCAATATCTAACGCATTGTAAAGTGCCTTGGACATTTTACTACGTTAAAGGCGCTATATAAATAAAAGTTATTATTTTCAGGATGTTATATCATTCATCAGTACATACTTAAACCTTTTGACACAAGAATTCAAGCTAGAAAGTGGCATTAAATAGGAATTTGAGTAAGGGGGTCAGAATTGAAACATAGAAAATAGGTGCAGCAGGCCATTCGGCCCTTTGAGTCTGCACCACCAATCAATATGATCATGGCTGATCATGCAACTTCAGTACCCAACTCCTGCCTTCTCTCCATACTCCCGAATCCCTTTAGCCGTAAGGGACACATCTAACTCCCTTTTGAATATATCCAACAACTTTCTGTGGGAGAGAATTCCATAGGTTCACAATTCTCTAGTTGAAAATGTTTCTCATCTCAGTCCTGGATGACTTGCCCCTTATCCTTAGGCTGTGACCTCTGGTTCTGTCCTCCCCAACATCGGGAACATTCTTCCTGTATCTAATCTGTCCGATCCGGTCAGAATTTTATATGCTTCTATGAGATCCCCTCTCATTCTTCTAAATTCCAGTGAAAAGAAGCCGAGTCGATCCAGTCTTTCATACGTCAGTCCTGTCATCCCGGGAATCAGTCTGGTGAACCTTCGCTGCACTCTCTCAATAGCAAGAATGTCCTTCCTCAGATTAGAAGACCAAAACTGCACACAATACTCAAGGTGTGGTTTCACCAAGGCCCTGTACAACTGCAGCAAGACCTCCCTGCTCCTATACTCAAATCCTCTCGCTATGAAGGCCAACATGCCATTTGCTTTCTTAACTGCCTGCTGTACCTGCATGCCTACTTTCAATGACTGATGTACCATGACACCCAGGTCTCGTTGCACCTCCCCTTTTACTAATCGGTCACCATTCTGATAATAATCTGCCTTCCTGTTTTTGCCACCAAAGTGGATAACCTCACACTTATCCACAGTATGCTACATCTGCCATGCATTTGCCCACTCACCTAACCTGTCCAAGTCACTCTGCAGCCTCTTAGCATCCTATTCACAGCTCACACTGCCACTCAGCTTAATGACAGCTGCAAATTTGGAGATATTACACTCAATTCCTTCATCTAAATCATTAATATATATTGTAAATAGCTGGGGTCCCAGCACTGAACCCTACGGCACCCCACTAGTCACTGCTTGCCATTCTGAAAAGGACCCGTTTATTCCTACTCTTTGCTTCCTGTCTGCCAACCAGTTCTCTATCCCCAATACCATGTGCCTTAATTTTGCACAGTAATCTCTTTGTGGGACTTTGTCAAAAGCCTTTTGAAAGTCCAAATACATCACATCCACTGGTTCTCCCTTATCCACTCTACTAGTTACATCCTCAAAAAATTCGAGAAGATTTGTCAAGCATGATTTCCCTTTCATAAATCCATGCTTTCCAAATGCGCTGCTATTACATCTTAAATAATTGATTCCAGCATTTTCCCCACTACCGATGTCAGGCTAACCGGTCTATAATTCTCTGTTTTCTCTCTCCCTCCTTTTTTAAAAAGTGGGGTTACATTAGCTATCCTCCAATCCATAGGAACTGAACCAGAGTCCATGGAATGTTGGAAAATGACCACCAATGTATCTACTATTTCTAGCGCCACTTCCTTAAGTACTCTGGGATGCAGATTATCAGGCTCTGGGGATTTATCAGCCTTCAATCCCATCAATTTCCCAAACACCATTTCCTGACTAATAAGGATTTCCCTCAGTTCCTCCTTCTCGCTAGACCCTCGATCCCCTAGTATTTTCGGGAGGTTATTTGTGTCTTCCTTCGGTGAAGACAGAACCAAAGTATTTGTTCAATTGATCTGCCATTTCCTTGTTCCCCATTATGAATTCACCTGATTCTGACTGCAAGTGGCCTACATTAGTCTTCACTAATCTTTTTCTCTTGACATATCTATAGAAGCTTTTGCAGTCAGTTTTTATGTTCCCTGCAAGCTTCCTCTCATACTCTATTTTCCCCCTCCTAATTAAACCCTTCGTCCTCCTCTGCTGAATTCTAAATTTCTCAATCCTCAGGTTTGCTGATTTTTCTGGCCAATTTATATGCCTCTTCCTTGGATTTAACACGATCCAAGTTCCCTTGTTAGCCACGGTTGAGCCACCTTTCCCGTTTTATTTTTACGCCAGACAGGGATGTACAATTGTTGTATTTCATCCATGTGATCTTTAAATGTTTGCCATTGCCTATCCACCGTCAACCCTTTAAGTACCATTTGCCAGTCTATTCTAGCCAATTCACGTCTCATACCATCGAAGTTACCTTACCTTAAGTTCAGGACCCTAGTCTCTGAATTAACTGTCACTCTCCATCTTAAATGAAGAATTCTACCATATTATGGTCACACTTCCCCAAGGGGCCTCGCACAACAAGATTGCTAATTAATCCTCTCTCATTACACATCACCCAGTCTAGGATGGCCTGCTCTAGAGTTGGTTCCTCGACATATTGGTCTAGAAAACCATCCCTTATACACTCCAGGAAACCCTCCTCCACAGTATTGCTACCAGTTTGGTTAGCCCAATCTATATGTAGATTAAAGTTGTCATGTATCCTACATGGCTACTGTTGGTACTATCACAAGGTGTGCCACCAGAGGGCACAGCAGTGGGAGACTTGCAGGTTACCTGTACAGGTGTGCCTGGCCTAGTATAAAAGGCAGGCCACCAGGTGTGATCCTCACTCTGAAGTCAGCAAATAAAGGACGAAGGTCACTACAGTTCAAGTACAACACATTGCCGCGCAGAGTCATTATTAAAACATCTAAGGACACAACAATTGCCGACGAGATTATGCATTTTGACGCAAAAATGGCTACCCTTGGTACATTGCAGCAATTCGCCGATGGTGATGATTGGGATGCCTTTGTGGAGAGGCTCGACCATTTCTTCACAGCAAACGACCTGGCAGGAGACAACCCGGCCACACTGGCTGATAAACGCAGAGCTATCTTGCTAACCAGTTGTGGGGTCCACCGTCTATGGCCTCGTCAGGGACTTGCTGGCCCCAGCGAAGACAACGACCAAGTCATACTAGGAGCTCGTAACCCTGATCCAGGAGCAACTCAAGCCCAAGGAGAGCATCCTCACAGCCAGACACCGGTTCTATACCCACTGATGGCCCGAAGGCCAGGAAATCGCGAAATATGCCGCAGACCTCAGGAGGCTGGCAGCACCGTGCGAGTTCAGCAACTACATCAACGAAGTGCCGTGGGACATTTTTGTCATTAGAATTAGCCATAAGGACCTTCTTCATAAGCTACTGTCGGCGGATACCACAGTCACACTACAGAAGGCCATCTCTGTGAGCCAGACATTCATGACCTCGACCTGCAGCTCTAGACAGATGACTCACCCTCAGGACTCAAACCTGGCAGGTACTGACTGTGCACAGAGTGGCGCCGTTTAGAAGCTGGACTGTAGAGCGCGAACCCGCTCAAGGAAGAGAGAACAGGCCCCCCCGAATCCCTTAACTCAAGAGTCCACCGCGGGGGGCTAATCGAGTAGCTCCATGCTGGCGTTGTGAAATCACAGGACTCATCAGTGCCGCTTTAAAGACTATGTATACAAAGGCTGCAGCACAAAGGGCCACCTCCAACGAATGTATAAGAAAAATATGACTCACTGTGTCGATGAAGAGTTTGCAGATGGCCATGAATCCAGCGCAGATTATGAAACGATAGGCAGCTCAGCCCCACGATGAGGTATATAGCATGTTTACCTGCACCATCGAGTGTTCCCCGCTGAAGACGGAAGTCGAGATAGATGGCGTTCCAGTCTTCATGGAAGTGGACATGGGGGCGAACCAGTCAGTAATGAATCAAGAAGCCTTTGAGCGGCTATGGGACAATCAAGCCGAACGACCCAAGTTGGTCCGGTTCAGGCTAAGCTGCACACCTACACCGATGAAATTATCCCAGTCGTTGGTAATGCGAATGTAAAGGTACTCCATGATGGCGCAGTGCACAAGTTACCTCTGTGGATTGTTGCAGGTAATGGACCAACGCTGCTTGGCAGAAGTTGGATAGAGAAGATCCATTGGAAGTGGAAAGACTTCAACCCTCCAGCGATCGACGTCCTCCGCGTTCGTAGGATCAGCAAGCCCTCACTTGAGGGTGGACCCGGCACCAGAGAGCAGACCAGCACAGCACCAGAGGCACAGACCGCTCAGCACTACTGCGTGGAGATGATCCAGCTGAGACGACCCGAACGCACCTCCCAGGCTTCAGTGGCAGGACTCCAGAGTAAGAAAATCAGATCCAGAGACGACTTCCCAGCTTCGGTGGCAGAACCCGGGGAGAAGAGGATCAACGCAGTAGACATTGTGGATGGAAGAAAGATGGCGCCCAAACCACGAGGTGAGGCGCTGAAGGAGAAAATGGCCGCAGCCAGACCACGAGGTGCAGCGCTGATGGAGCAACACGTGGCACCAACCAGAGAAGAGGATTGGGGTAAAGCAAGCAAGGATCTCTTAAAGGAGGCTTACAACCCACTATAATTAAAAGGGACAGTTCCACACACTCAAGCAATGTAATAGCAACTGTAAGTTAGAGACAAAATGTGTAACTGACGATCAGAGTTGTGTTCATGAAATAAGCAAGAAAAAGTCACATGATCATGTAAAATGTGTAACTGATGATCTGAATTGTGTACATGCAACCAGCGAGGAAAAGTTGCGCGATCGCGATCGGAACTGCAGAGTATCCATCATAAGTAATGAAAAGTTGTGCAATGTAGGATTTCGACTGCACGCAGCCAATGCAGTGGGCTATGCACCAGTGTGGCCACAAGCAGCCAACACACACGAGCTGCAGAGCAAGCGACCTCAGCAGGGCAACAGCACTGGTATCGATACCCTGCCCCTGATCGGCTCCACTTCTCAGGCACCCGATGGCACCAACCGTCACGAGCCTGAAAGAGCAGACTGTGCTCAGGCGCAGTCCCCAGACCCCATCGCCACCAAGGCCATACCCGTAAACAAAGGGTCATCTGCTACAGTACCCCCAAAAGGGACCCAGGACCAACCAGGACCCCAAACCAAACAACGCCAGGCCAGCAAGTCAGCAGTTCCCTGTGCACTGCTAGACGACAGCTCCTCGGGGAGCAGCAGCGACCCAGGGTGCAAAGAAAGGACAGGGAGGTCACAGGCATCTGTGAACCTGCCTGACGCTAGACACAGCAACAGCCCCAAGAGCAGGCAACTTAAGCCAACCGGGTTCCCACTGCCACCACACCGCCACCAGACTGCAGGGACATCATCCAGCAGTTCTGGAACTAGTTTGTCCTTAAGCACTGCTCACCGCATCGATAATGTATCTCACCAGTCTAACGTACTTGTCTCACAGCGAAACCACAAATGTAACACAACCTTGTTTTTCTGAACTTGAATGTACATGAATGCAATGAGCCTCTGGCGTAATCTATACGTTGGGGGGGGGGGGGGGGGGGGGGGGGCAGGAAATGGAGTGGTCAGGGACGCACACAAACAGCAACCACCAGCACTCTACTGCACCAACCACTAGCACTCTACTGCACCAACCACTCACCCAAGATTGAAACGACTTGCCAAGGGTCAATCAGATAGAGCTAAGCTCAGAGCACAATCAATGCAGAGGTGATTTGTACTAAAGACTTAGGGGAAGAGTGATGTCATGTATCCTACATGGCTACTGTTGGTACTATCACAAGGTGTGCCACCAGAGTGCACGGCAGTGGGAGACTTGTAGGTTATCTGTACAGGTATCTAGTATAAAAGGCAGGCCACCAGGTGCGATCCTCACTCTGGAGTTAACAAATAAAGGACTAAGGTTCAAGTACAACACATTGCTTCGTGGAGTCATTATTAGAGTATCTAAGGACACAACAAAAGTCACACATGATAACTGCTGTACCTTTATTGCACGCATCCCTGATTTCCTGTTTGATGCCATCCCCAACCTCACTACTACTGTTTGGTGGTCTGTACACAATCCTATCAACATTTTCTGCCCTTTGGTGTTTCGCAGCTCTACCCATATAGATTCCACATCATCCAAGCTAATGGCCTTCCTTACTATTGTGTTAATCTCCTCTTTAACCAGTAATGCTACCCCACCTCATTTTCCTTTCTGTCTATCCTTCCTGAATATTGAATACCCCTGGATGTTGAGTTCCCAGCATTGTTCATCCTGGAGTCATGTCTCTGTAATCCCAATTACATCATATCTGTTAACAGCTATCTGCGCAGTTAATTCATCCACCTCATTACGAATGCTCCTCGCATTGAGACTCAGCCTTCAGGCTTGTTTTTTTTTAAAAAACACTCTGTCCTTTTAGAATGATGTTGTGATGTGGCCCTTTTTCATTTTTGCCCTCGATTTCTCTGCCCTCCACTTTTACTTTTCTCCTTCCTATCTTTTGCTTGTGCCCCCTTTTTACTTCCCTCTGCCTCCCTGCATAGATTCCCATCCCCCTGCCATATTAGTTTAAACCCTCCGCAATAGCACTCGCAAACACTCCGTCTAAGACATCGGTTCCGGTCCTGCCCAGGTGCAGACCGAGTGGTTTATACTGGTCCCACCTCCCCCAGCACTGGTTCCAATGTCCCAGGAATTTGAATCCCTCCCCCTTGCACCATTCATCTGAATAGGTGTTCAGGGCAGAAGTCAGTGAAGGTTTATTAAATTAGAAACAAAACAGAATTCAAAAAACTATGTAGTCTTAAGTTTTCTGAGACCAAAATAAGGATACCTATAGAGACAGAGCATACAGCAAAAGGTTCACAGAATGATTTAGATAAATGCTGCAAAAATGACAGATAAAGTGCAACACAGAGAAATGTAAAGTATTATATATTGGTCATACGAATGACAAGAAATGTGATTGAATTATCAAAAAAGGGACTTGGGGAAAATGAATCGACTCTGGATCAGTTCCTATGAACTGGAGGGTAGCTAATGTAACACCACTTTAAAAAAAAAAAGGGAGAAAACAGGTAATTATAGACCGGTTAGCCGGACATCGGTGGTATTGCAATCAATTATTAAAGATGAAATAGCAGCACATTTGGAAAGCAGTGACAGGATCGGTCCAAGTCAGCATGGATTTATGAAAGGGATTTATGAAAGGGAAATCATGCTTGACAAATCTTCTAGAATTTTTTTGAGGATGTAACTGGCAGAGTGGACAAGGGAGAAGCAGTGGATGTGGTGTATTTGGACTTTAAAAAGGCTTTTGACAAGATCCCACACAAGAGATTAGTGTGCAAAATTAAAGCATGTGGTATTGGGGGTAATGTATTGATGTGGATAGAGAACTAGTTGGCAGACAGGAAGCAGAGAGTCGGAATAAACTGGTCCTTTTCAGAATGGCAGGCAGTGACCAGTGGGGTGCCGCAGGGTTCAGTGCTGGGACCCCAGCTATTTACAATATACATCAATGATTTAGATGAAGGAATTGAATGCAATATCTCCAGTTTGCAGATGACACGCAGCTGGGTGGCGGTGTGAGCTGTGAGGAGGACATTAAGAGGCTGCAGGATGATTTGGACAGGTTAGGTGAGTGAGTGAGCAAATGCATGGCAGGTGCAGTATAATGTGGATAAATGAGAGGTTATCCACTTTGGTGGCAAAAACAGGAAGAAAGAATATTATCTGAATGATGATAGATTAGGAAAAAAGGAGGTACAACGAGACCTGGGTGTCTTGGTACATCAGTCATTGAAGTTTGACAAGCAGGTACAGCAAGCGGTGAAGAAGGCAAATGGCATGTTGGCCTTCATAGCTAGAGGAGCAGGGAGGTCTTACTACAGTTGTACAGAGCCTTGATGAGGCCACACCTGGAATATTGTGTTCAGTTTTGGTCTCCTAATCTGAGGAAGGATGTTCTCACTATTGAGGGAGTACAGTGAAGGTTCACCAGATTGATTCCCGGGATGGCACGGCTGACATATGAAGAGAGACTGGATCAACTGGGCTTGTATCCACTGGAGTTTAGAAGAATGAGGGGGGATCTCATAGAAACATAAAATTCTGACGGGATCGGACAGGTTAGAGGCAGGAAGAATGTTCCCGTTGCTGGAGAGTTCCAGAACCAGGGGCCACAGTCTAAGAATAAAGGGGTAAGCCATTTAGGACTGAGATGAGGAGAAACTTCTTCACTCAGAGAGTGGTTAACCTGCGGAATTCTCTACCACAGAAAGTGGTTGAGACCAGTTCGTTAGATATATTCAAAAGGGAATTAGATATGGTCCTTACGGCCAAAGGGATCAAGAGGTATGGAAAGAAAGCCGGAAAGGGGTACTGAGGTTGAATGATCAGCCATGATCTTATTGAATGGTGGTGCAGGCTCGAAGGGCCGAATGGCCTGCTCCTGCACCTAATTTCTATTTTTCTATCTGGGAGTGATGAAAGACTCATCAATTGCAACAGCTGGATGGTGACAAAGCAATTAAAAAAACAAAAAGAATGCTGGGATATATATCTAGATCAGTAGATTGCACGTCTCTGGAGGTTATGCTGGGGCTTAACAATGCATAAGCCAGACCTCATTTGGAATACAGTGTTCCATTCTGGTCATTGCAACACAAAAAGCGTTACGCCTCGGAAAGGACAAAGAATAGAGCAACAAAGTTGATCCCTTATGCAAAGAAAATGAGCCAGGAGGATCGATTAGATAAACATAAGCCTTGCAGTCTAAAAATGGAGGTTAGAGTGACCCCAAACCTTAATTTAAATTGGCGAAAAATATTAATGATATTTGCTCAGAGTGATAAGTGTTTAGAACAATCTGCCAGGTGGGGCAACAGGGGCAGAAAAATACAGATGTTCAACAAAAAAAGACTAGATACTACAAAATGGAAAAGTTAAATATGGAGAAGCTTCGATGGGTTAAATACCATTTTCTTGTCTTTGGCTTTTCGTATGAGAAGTTTAAAAAATTAAAATGACTTACCTTGAAACCTTCCACTTGAATCCAGTAATTGGTTTAGATCTCGAGTATACTTCTCTATTATCTGTTGAATTTTGCTTCCATTAGGAGTACATTCCTTCAACCTGGAGGAAAAAAGATCAATGTCTTGGCTCTCAACTGTATCCTGGTATACAAGAGATGAAGATGGTAAACTTGATGTACTAACAGATGATGCAGTTAACCGTCGACTAGCAATGCCGTGAACGGTATGATTGGCACCTATTAGAAATAAAGGGAATAGGAACAATACGCGATTAACTGCAGTATTTGTACTGAAAATACAACATACTTTGCATTACAATAGCCAATAGAAATACTCATCCTTCTTTCACTTTTTCCCATAGTTATATAGGGCCCAAACTTGCCCCTCCGGTTAAAACGGCGCAAAAAACTAACCTCGGTATTCTCCCCTCTCCTTGGAACGTCGCAGGCCTTGACGTGGCGCAGCACAAACAGTGGGGGGCAGAGCCAGGTCCCGCGCTGAAAACAGTGCCGGGACCTCTGCACATGCGCGGTAGTGTGTGCACGCATGTGCAGTAGCTCCTCGCCCCCACAATCTCTGCGTGTGCTCTGCAGGCTGTGTGGGAGGGGCCCGAAGCACGCCGTCCCTAGCCCTGGCCGAATGGGTTCCCTCATCGGCGGCCAGAGTGTGCAGAGCTTGCTGTAGTCTCTGTGCAACAGTACCCAGCTGCTAGTGTTTTTCTGCAGTAAAGCTTTGCTGAAGGTAGGACTTCTATTTTTTTTTGTTTATTTATTTAATTGATTGATTATGTGGTCCTAAATTCCTGTTTGATTTATATTTCAAGTTTACTCTTCATCTGCTTTCAAAAGGAATTCTGTAAAACAGTTTGGCTGAAACTCTTATTTACAAGACTTGTTATAATGTATTTGAGAGTTTACCAATCCATTTTTAATCTAGTTGTTTAGTGCTTTGTAAGTCTTGGTGCTCGGTGCAGGACCTCTCAGCTTCCTTGCATTTTTTATTTGTTATTGAATGCTTATTTTTGTGCTTGGTGCTTTAGATGTATGGCTTGGTGTTTTAAATGTACTTGTGCTTCTTTAATGTTGTTGTGAAGGTGTTTAGTGCTTTGCAAGGTCCTCTCACTTCCCTTCCGCCCCCACCCCCCCCGCACCCACCACCCCACTTCCCTTATCTCTGGCTACCTGCGCTGATTTCTTAACTCACCACGAGGTTTTTCTGTGCGGCCACAAGTGGCCACATTAGTTTGGAGTAACTTTTAGCTGTCTAAACTTGCTTAAATGGCCAAAACAGGTATAAGTGGCTGGTAACGCCCCTTTTTGAAAAAAAAACTAAACTTAAAAAAACCCTAACTAACTCACTTACCCTGGAGCAAATTAAATGGGCAGAATTGCGATTTTTAAGATACTCCAAAAAAATCTGTAGCTCCAAAAAAAACAGAGCAACTCCTGGGCAAACTTGGGCCCATAAAGACTAAGTTTGATTATGCAGAGCTGAATATTTATTATGGATTTAAAATGGTTTATGCAACAACTTGCATTTTATATAGCACCTTTGTTGTAGAAAAATGTCCCAAAGTGCATCACAAAAGTGTAACCAGACAGCACAATGAATAGAAATTAGTGTTACAAACCTGAACTGATGAGACCAAAATCTGCTTGTTCACTTGAAGACAAACTCCCAGTGGACAGTGTTGTGGAAGATGTTTGATTTGCCTCAGGAGTTTTTTGATTAGCATTAAATCCATATGTATTACTGGACAAAGAGTAAGGAAATAATACCTACAGCACAAAGATTTTACATTTAAAGTGAAATCTACACATTAAAGCACAATCAGAATATTTAAAGAGCAAAATAGCATAGTTTAGTTCCAAATACACCTCAGCCACAAATTTCAGACAAAACAAAATTTTCAACTGCAAGAATAATTGTTGAAACAGCCTTCTGGTGGTCAGCCTTTTTCGTTCTCTGTCCCACTTCAGGCATTCAATAATACTCATATTACAGATGATCCTTGTATATCCTGGAACAGCTCATTTAACTACATTGGGAGTCGACACAAGATCAGACTTTGAGGCTAACCTAGAATGACACTACAACAGAAAGCTCGCTATGGATGGGCATGGGCCAGTCGTGTTTTTTTTCCTGGCAATGGAGGATTCTTGGTTGACCCAGACAATAGTGAAGAGTGTTGTTCTGGGAAGCATATGGGCTCGTTCCATAACATAGAGCACAATTTGGCCATGGAGGGAAGGAGATCAAAAACAGCAGGATCCAGTGAGATTACTGCAACAACTTGCATTTGATAGTCTTCCTTATGTACAGAAAGGTGCCTCAAAAAGGAGTTGGCATAAAAGGAAAGCCAAACACGGGATATTGAGCAGGAGAGCAAACACTTTGACAGTTAATAAATATATAGATTTTTTTTCAAAGACAGGGGATAGGGAAAGTACTGTGAACAGAAATTACTCCCCTTAGACTTTCTTCACCCTTTCATTAATGTAATGTACCTCAATAGAGAATTTCACTTTCAAGCAGCAAGATGGTCTAGGACAGTTAAAACTGTAGACAGTGGTTCATTAATATTTAACCATTTTCATGGACAAATCTCAAAAGGCCATTAAACTGTCAAGAAAAGATTACGAACTGTGATAATGGAAACATGTGAATTTAATGTTTAATGAGCTCAGTAAGCAGTAAGCTTATGCATTTTATTGTCCAAGCTTAATGCTGTATCTTTAAGAAACGTTTTTTATAATCTTTAATTTGTTAGCTCCACTGGCCTTTATTAGAATTAATGAACATCTCTGCACTGCTGCTTCATTCAGTACTATGAATCACAACAATCCAAACTACCCAGCAGTTAAGGCACGGGACTGCTATTATTGAGTGACAAATATTTAAATGATGCATGCCAACTGGCTCTCTGTTTGAGTCAACAGTAATGTTGCAAAAGTACTGGTTTAAATGTTGAGACCAAGCTGGATATTTTGGTATACATGATTTAAGTATACTTATAGCACTAACACAAATACTGTACTGGATATTAATTTCAATAACTGAATAATGTGATTTATGGTCAAAATTTAAAGGATGAACTATACTTCAAGGCTTATGCTGATATTTGGCATTTAAAAGTAAAATATTAAGTTTAAAAACCTGCATTTAATACTTTACTTTTCCTAAAACCAGTTGACCAGCATATTAGAATAACTGCACCATCACACTGCTGATTCTGTACTGAATTTCAGAACACAATTGTACTCAAAAATGCCACAGAATGATGTGGAAGAGTTAAATGCTGAGTGACGAATAAGCTAACCACAAACTAAAAATAAAATCTTCTTGCAAGAATGTACTCTTTCTACACCATTCATAAATGACAAAATAATCTGATCTCTAATTCTCTTTCTTCATACTTGTGAGCAATAGGTTTGTCCTGCAGAGGCTGCGGCTAAAAATAGAACCTAAAGTCCAAGTACTTTAACTGCCAGAGTTAACGTTGAACAATCCTTTCAAGAGTACTAAAATGGCCCAATATCAGAGCTGTTTTGAATCAAAGTGTAAATTGGAGGGATACTTTTCAAATGTTTGATTAAGATGGAGCATCTATGGAATACTGGAGCATATGGGTCAAATTGAAAAATAAAAAAGGGGCGATCACACTGCTGGGAGTGTATTATAGACCCCCAAACAGTGGGAGGGAGATAGAGGAGCAAATATGTAGGCAAATTGCTGTAAAGTCTAAAAACCATAGGGTAGTAATAGTAGGGGATTTTAATTATCCAAATATTGATTGGGACAAATATAGTGTGAAGGGTATAGAGGGTGCAGAATTCTTGAAATGCATTCAAGAGAACTTTTTTTTAGTCATTATGTAGCAAGCCCAGCACGAGATTTAATTTTGGGGCATGAAGCTGGGCAAGTTGAAGGGATATTAGTGGGGGAGCATTTGGGCGCCAGTGACCATAATTCAGTCAGATTCAAGTTGGTTATGGATAAGGACAAGAATAGGCCAGGAATAAAAGTTCCGATTTAGGGAAAAGCTAATTTTGCTAAGTTAAGGAGTGATTTGGCCATAGTGGACTGGAAACAGCTACTTGTAGGTAAATCGGTGTCAGAACAGTGAGAGGCATTCAAGGAGGAGATCCAAAAGGCTGAGACCAAACATGTGCCCTTAAAGAAAAAAGCTGGGAAAAATAATTCTAGAGCCCCCTGGATGTCTAGGGACACTTATGTCACATATCAACAGCTAAATACTTGAGAATCTTTAGAGGAATATAGAAAGATAAGAGGTAAAATTAAAAAGGATATTAGGAATGCCAAGAGAGCACGAGAAATTCTTGGCCAGTAAAATTAAGGAAAACCCTAAGATGTTCTATAAATATATTAAGAGCAAGAGGGTAACTAAGGAAAGGGTAGGGCCTATGAGAGACCATAAGGGTAATCTTTGTTGGTAGGATTCTTAATGAATACTTTGCATCTGTTTTCACAAAGGAAAGAGGTAATGAAGATACTGCTATAGAGGAGGAGTGTGATATTCTGGATGAAATAAATATGGAGAGAGAGGAAGTATTAAGGGGTTTAGCAGCTTTGAAATAGATAAGTCCCCAGGCCCAGATGAAATGCATCCCAGATTGTTGAGCGAAGTAAAAAGAGGAATAGCAGAGGCCGTGACCATCATTTTCCAGTCCTCTTTGGATATAGACATGGTGCCGGAGGATTGGAGGACTGCTAATGTAGTTTAAGAAGGGAAAAAGGGATAGGCCGAGTAATTACAGGCCTGTTAGCCTAATGTCAGTGCTGGGAAAATTACTGGAAAAAATCCTGAAAGGCAGAATAAATCTGCATTTGGATAGGCAAGAATTAATTAGGGACAGTCAGTCTGCACGGATTTGTTAAGGGAAGATAGTGTTTGACTAACCTGATTGAATTTTTTTGAGGAGGTAACCAAGAGGGTTGACGAGGGTAGTGCGTACGATGTAGTATATATGGACTTTAGCAAGGCTTTTGCATGGTAGACTGGTCATTAAGGTTAAAGCCCATGGGATCCAGGGCAAAATGGCAAGTTGGATCCAAAATTGGCTTGGAGGTAGGAAGCAAAGGGTAATGATTGATGGATGCTTTTGTGACTGGAAGGATGTTTCCAGTGGGGTTCCGCAGGGTTCAGGACTGGGTCCCTTGCTTGGTATATATCAACGATTTAGATTTGAATATAGGAAGTATAAATAAGAAGTTTGCAGATGACACTAAAATTAGCTATGTGGTTGATAATGAAGCAGAAAGTCATGGGCTGCAGGAGGATATCAATCAACTGGTCAGGTGGGCAGAGCAGTGGCAAATGGAATTTAATTCAGAGAAGTGTGAGGTCATGCACTTTGGGAGGGCTAATAAGGAAAGGGTATACACATTAAGCGGTAGGCCACTTAATAGTGTAGATGAACAAAGGGATCTTGGAGTGCTTGTCCACAGATCCCTGAAAGTAGCAGGCCAGGTGGCTCAGGTGCTTAAGAAGGCATACGGAATGCTTGCCTTTATTGGCCAAGGCATAGAATATAAGAGCAGAGAGGTTATGCTTAAATTGTATAATACTTTGGTTAGGTCACAGCTGGAGTAGTGCATGCAGTTCTGGTGGTCGTATTATAGGAAGGACGTGATTGCACTAGAGAGGGTGCAGAGGAGATTTACTAGGATGCTGCCTGGAATGGAGAATCTTAGTTATGAGGACAAATTGGATAGGCTGGGCTTGTTCTCATTGGAACAGAGGAGGTTTAGAGGAGACCTCATCGAGGTGTACAAAATATTGAGGGGCCTGGACATAGTGGATAGTAAGGGTCGATTTCCATTGGTGGAGGGGGCTATTACGAGCGGGAATTGTTTTAAGGTGGTTGGTGGAAAGTTTAGAGGAGATTTGAGGGGGGGGCCTCTTTACACAGAGGGTTGTGAGGATCTGGAACTCGCTGCCTGGAAGAGTGATGGATGCAGAAACCTTCACCACTTTTAAGAGATGGTTGGATGGGCACTTAAAGTGCTGTAACCTGCAGGGTTACGGACCTAGAGCTGGTAATTGGGATTAGACTAGACGACCTTTTGTTGGTCGACGCAGATATAATGCTAAGTACTGCAGGGAATAGAATACGGCCAGAGTGATCTCCTGGACTAGTTTCGATCACCTGGATGGGTCGGAGAGGAATTTTCCCAGATTTTTTTCTCCCTAAATTGGCCTGGGTTTTTAATCTGGTTTTTGCCTCTCCCAGGAGATCACATGGCTCCAGTTGGGATGGAGTGTAGATGTTTTTAGTATAAAGGGGTGTTGCAGTGGTGTGGGGAGGACTGGGTGCTCTTTGCCTTTCCATTATTGTTCATGGGTTTGCATGTAAGCTTTAGGGCTGCTGACGAAGGGCCGAAATGGTCTCCTTCTGCGCTGTAGATTTCTATGTTTCTAAACATTAAATCAGGCACCTTAGACAACTACACTATTTTACAGAAATGAGACACACTGTTGTACAAAGTAACAGAATACTGAGCGCAGTTCAAGTGTAGTGAACATCAGTGAAAACATTTTTAAAATCAGTATGAATATACTTGCATCATTGCTCAGTACAAAAAACTGTTACAACCTCAAGACAAGAAATAGCCATTTGCACATGCACACATAAAAGCATTCAGTACATACATAACACACACGTACATGCATAACACACACACACAAAATACTGAGCTCAGTTCAAGTGTAGTGAACATCACTGAAAACATTTTAAAATCAGTATGAATATATTTACATCATTGCTCAGTACAAAGAACTAAATCTCAAGACAAACCCATTTGCACATGCACACATAAATGCATTCAGTACATACATAACACACACGTACATGTATAACACACACACACAAAATACTGAGCTCAGTTCAAGTGTAGTGAACATCACTGAAAACATTTTAAAATCAGTATGAATATATTTACATCATTGCTCAGTACAAAGAACTAAATCTCAAGACAAACCCATTTGCACATGCACACATAAATGCATTCAGTACATACATAACACACACGTACATGTATAACACACACACACACAAAATACTGAGCTCAGTTCAAGTGTAGTGAACATCACTGAAAACATTTTAAAATCAGTATGAATATATTTACATCATTGCTCAGTACAAAGAGCTGTAACAATCTCAGAAGACAAACCCCATTTGCACATGCACACATAAATGCAATCAGTACACAAACAACACAACATACAACACTTTTCTCTAAACCACATTCACACACTGCTTCTCTGGTCTGTGCACTAATCATTCACTATTTAGATCAAACAACAATCAGATTTGGTTATTTTATATCAACCAACTAAATAAACCAGTGTCACAATGTATCACAAACTGTCACATTAAGGGCAGAAACGTGGACTCATGCCCACTAAAAGCAACTTAAAAAAAATAATTTATGGGATGTGGCCGTCAAGGCCAGTATTTATTGCCCATCCCCAATTGCCCTCGAGTGGCTTGCTAGGCCATGTCGCAGGGCAGTTAAGAATCAACCACATTGATGTAGATCTGGAGTCACGTATAGGCCAGACCGGGTAAGGACGGCAGATTTCCTTCTCTAAAGCACATTAGTGAACCAGATGGGTTTTTACGACAATCCAGTAGTTTCATGGTCACCATTACTGATACTAGCTTTTTAGTCCAGATTTATTTAATTAACTGAATTTAAATTCCCTAGCTGTCATGGTGGGATTTGAACACACGTCTCCAGATTATTTGTCCAGGCCTCTGGATTACTAGTGCAGCAACATTACCACTATACAACCGTTCCCTCAAGTACTTCTCAAACTCATCTCACTTCAGATGCCTACAGGTCAAAGAATTATTTTATTCCCATCGGGCAGAGTTGGAAGAATCCAACTGTTCAAGGGGAAAACAAATTTTCTACAGCAGAAGCAGTGTTCTAACTTAATGCAACATCCAGTCCCTGAATCCACCTAAAAGTTTTAATGCTTCAGAATGTGATGTCCCAATCAATTTCTTGAATGAAGTACCTTTTTTTTGGTTTTGTTCAGATTTACAACATCCTCCACAGTATTCTGAACTTTTCTAAATAATGCTCTTGACCAGCCATTTCAACAATGTCTCTACCATTGTAGGAGCATAGCATCACAAGGATTGCAGCCAATGTGTGGGGGAAGGGATGGTGCAGGGAGAGCACTCTGATGAGAGGCTTACCTCCTGACCCCTCAAAGTCTCTCCACCATTTGCAAGGCCCAAGTCAAAAGTGTGTTGGAACATTCAGCACTCTCCTGGATGCATTCAGCTGCAATAGTACTCAATAAACTCGACATAACTCAGGACAGAAAAGTTCTCTTCATTGGAGCCCCTGCCACAGAATCAATATCCACTCTTTCCATCAATGACACTGTGGCTGCAGTTAGTTCTATCTACAGGATGCACTGTAGTAGTTCACCAAGGTTACTTAAGCAGCACCTTCACTGCAACCTCTAAAATCAAAAAGGACAGGAGCAGCAATGCCGTGGGAACATTAATACCTCCAAGACACACAAGGACTTTTATCATTTCCTACATTACAACAGTGGCTGCACTTCAAAAGTATAGGTTGTACCTCTCCAGTCCGGGACACTTCGGTCCAGCAGCATCCCTGGTCCAGCATCATTCCTGGTGGGAGGGGTCATGACCCACGCTGCGTCCTGGGGCTGGTTGCTCCTCTTCTCCCCACGACCTCCGGTGTTCCCTCCTTGGTCGGGTTGGCGTGGAGAGGGAGCGAGATGGCTGACTGAGGCGCCAAAGCTGGCCTGAGAAATGCTGCACAGAATGCAGCCGGGTCGTTGTCAGCAGTACCTGGTAAGTCTAGGGTACTGATGACAACGCTAGGGTCGGCGTGACCTCCCGTGGTCCAGAAAATTCCCTGGTCTGGCACCTTTCATGTCCCAAGGCTGCCGGACTGGAAAGGTACAACCTGTACTTCATTGGTTATAAAGCCCCTCGGGAAATCCATAGGTCCTGAAAGGAGCTATATTAATGCAAATCTTTATTTTTTTTTGTATCGTCACTCGGTCTATATCCTGAAATTTCCTATCCAACACCATATAGGAGCACCGCATCATATGGACTGCAGCAGTTCGAGAATGAAGCCCACCACCACTTTCTCAGGGCAACGAGAGATGGGCAATAAATGCAACCTTCCCAGCATCGCATATGTCCCAATTACTGATTTTTTTTTTTTTTAATTAAAAAAAGTGTTGTTTTGGAGTTCAATCACTGAAGAATGTATGGTTGAGCATCACAGATTCACTCTCATAAGGAACTCCTTGTTCCCCATTACCTCTACTTGCCCAAAATCTAAGTAATTTGCAGCAAGCCAGCATTCAAAAAGAATTCTCTCATTATTGCATTTAAGACATTAAAAACATTACACCAGGACCAAACATCAGGAAGTGGTAGAAATTAAGAGCCCATTAGACTGTGGCTTATGCTAGGAATTGGATAAGTGAACAGAAACACACACACACACACACACTTAACTGCATATACATCAAGTTAGAAAGAATGACACAGCAAGTAACCAGAATAAATTTTGACCCTCCATAATAATATGTTCATAATAAAATTACTTGCCTTGCTACTTGTGCTATATGTTGATAAAGTTGGGTCAGGGTACTCAAGCACACCTCTTCCAACATTGGCAGAGTAAGTTGGTAATCTTGAAAGAGGAGCTGAAAGAATTGTAGAGCAGCCTAATTTTGAACCATTGAGCAGATAAAAGAGAATCAGCACAAATAATAGAATACTTTTTGGCCCATCAAGCTTATTGTTTCCACAGATTCATGCACCATTTCATCTGCTCTATCACAAACTTATCCTTATAATTTTCTCAATTCCCAGATAAGAGATGTCTTTTTTATTAAAATATAAAAATAACTTTATTCCATGTGTTTATTACTCTGTGGGAAATGAAAATTTTTTAATTCTCAAATTTTGGCCCAGGATTATTAATTTCAAGCAACTTCCTGTCCTGTATTCCCTTTGTTTACTATTATTTTTAATAGCCATTTTTAATACAGTTGATTTCATTCAACTTTATAGCTTCATGGATTTGATAGCACATATCTGTGAACATAAGCAATTTGAAAATTATTACAAACTAACTCAGAGAATATTTCTGGTATGAAATTTACAAAATATAAGGCACCTACAAAACATTAAATCTTCAAAATAAATTCTGAGAAATATTTACCAAATGTTATAAATAATTATCTCACTGCAACTGTACAGAGTGGATGTGAACTTAATGTATTTCATGGCAAATAAACTGCACATCTCTGAAATTAATTTGGCGCAGGAGGAAGGGCGGGGGGGGGGGGGGGGCGGGCGGAGAAAAGAGAAAGCAGATGCTAGGGTATTACCACTAGTGACTTAACTATAAAAGGTTGTTGGAATATTCTCAATAATATACTGCATTTTTTTTTAAAAACGGACACGACTGCTGCCAATGAACCGGAAGCGATCTGCACATGCAAGCTGTTGGTTCCGGGAGAGGGTCTGTTTAAAAATTAAAAGACAAGAAGGGAGCAGGCTGGTGAGAAAAAGCCGGGAAGGGAGCAGGTTTGTTAGTGTGATCATTTTTTTTTTTTAAAAAGCAGAAATATCATGCTTTGATGCGGTTATTGAAGTGTGTAGTACACTTTTGCGCAGCCTCTGGTTCGTTAGCAGCAATCACATCGTTCTTAAAATTTCTATGAGGCGAATCTCAAAATTATACTCACTGTACCACTGAAAATGTCCACGGGTATTTATAAAGGAATCCAAAGCACATTAAACGTTTAATACTTAACATACACATATGCATACTTGTTTACCTTGTTCTGGGGGGAGGCCAGTCTCCTGTTTCAGCTTCTCTCGCCAAGTCAATCTGCCTGTTTGAATGGATTCTCCAGCACTATTTGCCTCACTAGAACTTTGCTGGCTGCTGCTTGTTGATACTCCGGAGGAACAGGATGGATCTATCATACTTGATATTAGCTCTCTGGCTTCTGACCAATAGTTGTTATTTGAAGATGTATTCCTGTTGACTGACATAGAACAGACCTCAATTAAGGCTATAAATCAGCTGCCCACTAATCATAAAACAGTATCAACTATGCAGGAATTAGGTATTTTTCAGCATCAAATGTTCCATGAAAATAAGTTTCTACTGCAAGTGTTTCTACAATATCTTTATGGCAAAGCTTGTACAAGAATAGCCCAATTTCAGGATTTCCACCCTCAGTCAAACAATATGGCCTCGAAATTGGAGTAAGCCAGAAATCTGCCGGGGCCACTGCGGGCCGAAGTCAACGGCCGCCTGAAATAATAACGCAGGCAGTACCGGAATTTTGGTGCTGCCTGCTAATTTAACTCAGCATTAAACCTACCATGCAAGTCTGGTTTTCCAATGCTACTCTCAGCAGGAGGCCCAATGTAGCCTGGCCGTAGCAAACCCTGGAGCAAAAGCAGCGTTGTTCTAAAGAAGGGCAGTCATTTTAGAAAGCAGTATTGGTCCCTTAAAGTGGAACAGCCTTCTAAAATGAAATAAAAATCATTTAAAAATAGGCAGTCTTTAGCCCTTAAAGCTCAACTGCCTTCTGAAATTAAAAAAAAAATTCCCAAATGACACGCTCAGTCCTTAAAGCTGAACTACCATCCGCATCTAAACAAATGGTAAAAGTGCTTCAGGACTAACACAAATGGCTCAACAAACTAGGGAAGAGGCACTGAGGGTCTTGCACTCAGCACTCCAGCTTTGTGCAGGGGGTCAACACTGCAAGAGAGGTCCGCTACCCGCAGGGACCAGGAGGCCCTCCAGAAAGAATGACGAGAGACCAGATCACTCGAAGTCGTCACTGTCAACATCGTCACCTCCACGACCTGGCTCTTGTGCCCAAAGAAGCTTCATGACTTCAGACCAATGATTTTTTCCTCAAAAGCTGTCTCCTACCAACTGCAACACGAGCCTCACACATTGTTCATTGCACGACGACCAGCCCCCTTCCATCACCCATCAACAATCTGCACCAAACACGAGGCACATCTCCCATTCCTAGCTTGGAGGAGACGGTGCTGGCCATTCTTGGCAGTGGCATAAGCCCTTGGCCAGCAGAAGGGCTGAAAGGATCAATATGCTGGTATCCTAATATGCTACCCTCCCATTTCTCCCTCATCCCATAACATCTTCTGATTTACAAGGTGCATATGGTGTAAGAATATAAGAACATAAGAAATAGGAGGAGTCGGCCACCTGGCCCCTCGAGCCTGCTCCGCCATTTAATAAGATCATGGCTGATCTGATCATGGACTCAGCTCTACATCCCTGCCTGCTCCTCATAACTGTCTACCTCCGCCTTAAATATATTCAATGACCCAGCCTCCACAGCTCTCTGGGGCAGAGAATTCCATAAATTTACAACCCACTGAGGAGAAGAAATTCCTCCTCATCTCAGTTTTAAAGTGGCAGCCCCTTATTCTGAGACTATGTCCCCTAGTTTTAGTTTCCCCTATGAGTGGAAATATCCTCTCCGCATCCATCTTGTCGAGTCCCCTCATTATCTTATGTTTCAATAAGATCACCTCTCATTCTTCTGAACTCCAATGTGTATATGCCCAATCTACTCAACCTATCTTCATAAGTCAACCCTCTCATCTCCGGAATCAACCTAGTGAACCTTATCTGAACAGCCTCCAATGCAAGTATACCCTTCCTTAAATACGGAGACCAAAACTGTATGCAGTACTCCAGGTGTGGCCTCATCAACACCCTCTACAGCTGGAGCAGGACTTCTCTGCTTTTATACTCTATCCCTCTTGCAATAAAGGCCAACATTTCATTTGCCTTCCTAATTACTTGCTGTACCTGCATACTAAATTTGTGTTTCATGCACAAGGACTCTCATGGTCCCTCTGTACTGCAGCACTTTGTCAGAAAAAATAGAAAAGCAAATTATTATTTAAACGGAGGTAAATTGAAAAGTGGATCACCTCACATTTTCCCACATTATATTCCATCTGCCAAATTTGTGCCCACTCACTTAGCCTGTCTATATCCCTTTGCAGATTTTTTGCATCCTCCTCACAATTTGCTTTCCCACCCATCTTTGTATCATCAGCAAACTTGGCTACATTACACTCGGTCCCTTCATCCAAGTCATTAATATGGATTGTAAATAGTTGAGGCACCAGCACTGATCCCTGCGGCACCCCATTAGTTACTGTTTGCCAACCGGAAAATGACCCATTTATTGCGAATCTCTGTTTTCTGTTAGTTAGCCAATCCTCTATCCATGCTAATACATTACCCCCAACCCAGTGAACTTTTATCTTGGGCAGTAACCTTTTACGTGGCACCTTATCGAATGCCTTCTAGAAATCCAAATAGACACATCCACTAGTTTCCCCTAATCCACCCTGCTCGTTACATCCTCAAAGAATTCCAACAAATTTGTCAAACCTGATTTCCCTTTCATAAAACCATGCTGACTCTGCTTAATTGGGGGGGGGGGGGGGGGGGGGCTGGTGGGGAGAGCCCACCCGCATGTGCTGGGGGGGTGGCGGGAGGGAGAGCGAGCGAGCGCGGGGAAAGGAGGGAGGAAGGCAGACATCAGCGTTGATTCTATTGACGAAGATGATAATCTAAACAATTACCGTTGTAAAAAAGATACTAATTTGAGCGCAAATGTTTTGTGGGTCTCTGCTCGTCTAAAATAAAAGCAGAAAATGCTGGAAATATTCAGGTCAGGCAGCATCTCGACTGAACTCGTTTCTCTCCACTGATGCTACCTAACATGCTGAGTAGTTGCAGCACTTTATCTTCTCAGATGCCTTTCTTTACCATCCACAGCTCTACCTGCACACTTAAAATATTTTATTGACTAAGTGGCTTGGTGCAATAGATGTTAAAAGTTTTTAAAGTCCAAAAGCTTAAGTTCGAAACTTAACTGAAAGGCATGTGCTTCCCTTTAAGAAGCGCTGACAGTGTCTCTGCAAGGTTGCTTCCCGAATTCATTTTGAGAGTGCCGAGGACCCGGCCGTAAACACCACCGGGTCCTAAGGTTGCGGTCGAAATTTGCAGACTTGGCCTCAAGTCGTGTTGTAAGCCGAAAGACATCACACTCTGCTTATTTACATTCTAGGGGCTACGAAAATGGCAGGAGCCATGTTCCACGCTAAGGCGAGCGGAAGTGAGGCGGTCGCCTTTTTTCCCCCCATAAGGGACCTTAAAGGCCAGTGGAAACGGTGCAAATTTCTAGGTCTATAAACTGTTTTCTGACTAACATTTGTCAACAGTTTATACTGCATGCTGCTGTGTTGTACATGAAATTGGCTTCTAATTTTGGCTTTTGCACCACTGGAGTTTTGGGGGGGGGGGGGGGGGGGGGTGGGGAATGTGGGGGGTGGAAATTTTCAACCTCTGCCCAAAACGTGCATGAAAACTAGAGTGTCAGCCTAGATTTTTGTGCTCAAGTCTCTGAAGTGGGACTCGAACAGACAAACTTCTGACTCAGAGGGGAGAGTGCTACCAACTGAATCACAGCTGACATCTACAGATCCAAGTGTGAAACTCAAATAGGGCAGAAACAGGATCAGCCATCTGATGCCCCCGTGACTGAGCACCCTACCAAAAGTCAACTGTGATGAAGGACCACTGGTATGAGGTAGTGGAAGCTGCTAGCATTTGTTAAAATGAGTCAGACTTGGAGAGAAAGGCGAGATTGGAAAGGGGAAAATAAAATAGTTACCAAACATAGATAGAGTATCACTTTTAGGCGATTCCACTTCCTGAATTGCACTTAATTCATGCTGTTCAATTAGTCCACAAAGTCCCAACCTCGTCTTAGTTACAGGTGGTTTAGAAGGCCTCCAATGTTGAGTATCACTTGTGAAATCTTTAATATTTGGAGATTCTGAGAAATGACTACCTTTGAAAATAGAAAAAGTTACAATAATCAAATTTATCAGGCAACATTTCAGATTCCTTAAATGTATGTACCATAGGGTCAATAGATACAAACAGATTATGACCTATTAATGGAATAGTACGATAAGTAGTAACAGGAAGTTGTGTGAAAACGAAGGCCCTGTGGGTTTAAAAATTAAAAAAGAGAATACACACACAAACGGAAAACTATTTAAAAAGAAAAATTCTGAAGATGTGATATTACAAATGATCTTTTTGCGTCAATGACTCGGATAAGTTCTATTCTTTTTCCTTCTCGAGTGTTGATTTCTTGGCTAAAGGTCAAATGATACCCTCGAGGCATTGCTCAAGTGGCAATTTTTCACAGATTAAACAGTGAGCATCATTAGACTTAATGGTTAACCTTAAATAGCCAAGTCAGCAGAAGATCTGAAGTTTCATTGCTGATCAAATAGTGCTAAGTAACTATGTGCTAAAAACTTTCAGGAAGAGCTCAGACAATGTAGGAGATGTTCATAAAATCATAGAAAATTACAACACAGAAGGAGGCCATTCGGCCCATCGTGTCTGTGCCGATCAAAAAAGAGCTACCCAGCCTAATCCCACCATCCAGCTCTAGGTCCATAGCCCTGTAGGTTACGACTCTTTGGGCCCAAGTTTCCACATGATTTGCGCCTGATTTTTAGGAGCAACTGGTGGAGAACGGACTATTTTAGAAATCGCAATTCTCCACATTTTTTTTTCTGCAGTTCTAGTCAGGTAGAACAGTTCTAGTTTAGAACAGAATTATTTCTTCAAAAGGGGACGTGTCCGGCCACTGACGCCCTATTTGAAAGTTTCCACAGTGAAAATGTACTCCAAACTAAAGTAGAATGGAGCCAGTGAAGATTTTTGTAGAACTGAAAAAACCTGTTCTACACATTAAAAAATCAGGTGCAGGTTACAAATTAGGCATCCAGAACGAGATGGGGGGGAGGGGAGGGGGGGAGAATGGAACTCATTAAATTCGCCAATAAATCCTTATTTATACTTCTACAAATATTATACAAATAAATCCAACCTGAATAAACATTTATAAGCCAAGAAAAGATTAAATAAACCATCTTCCTACCTGTGTGAAAGTGCTTCAGCCAGGGAGAATTCAGCAGCCGTTCGTGCCGCTGAGCGGGAGGGGGAAGAGAGAGAGAGAGAGAGAGAGAGAGAGAGAGAGAGAGAGAGAGAGAGAGAGAGAGAGAGAGGGATGGAGAGAGAGAGAGAAGGGGGGGGGGGAGGGGAAAAAGAGAGGGAGAGGGAGAGAGGAAGGAAGGGAGAGAGAGAGCAGGGGGGGGGGGGGGAAGAGAGAGAGAGAGAGAGAGAGAGAGAGAGAGAGAGAGAGAGAGAGAGAGAGAGAGAGAGAGAGAGAGAGAGAGAGCGCGGTGGGGGGGGGGGGGGGAGGGGAGCGGGTGTCGGGTCGGGTCTGGTCGGCGGGCGCGGGTGTCGCGGCGGCGGCGGGGGGGGGTGTGGAGCGGGTGGGATCTGGTCGGCGGGGGGGCGCAGGTGACGGGTCGGGGAGGGGGGAGCAGGAGCTGGCCGTGGGAGGAGCCTCATTCACGCAGCCCCAGTGAGGCCATTCAGCCAGGGCTAGGGGCTGCGTGCTTCGGGCCCCTCCCACACAGTTCGGCGCCTGGAGCTACTGCACTTGCATGCCGACTGTAGCGCGCATGTGCAGCGGTCCCGGCACTGTTTTCAGCGCCGGGACCTGGCTCCGCCCCCCCCACAGCTCGTGCTGGCTGCGCTGAGGGCCAGAGGACCTGTAAGTAGGTGGAGAATACCGAGGATTTTTTTAGGCGCCGTTTTAGGCCCAGCTCGGAGGGGCGCCCGTTTTTTTTTTTGTGGAAACTTGGGCCCTTTAAGTGTACCAACAAGTACTTTTTAAAATGTGATGAGGGTTTCTGCCTCTCTTCAGGCAGAGAGTTCCAGACCCCCACTACCCTCTGGGTGAAGAAATATTTCTTCATCTCCCCTCTAATCCTTCGACCAACTACTTTAAATCTATGCCCCCTGGTTATTGATCCCTCTGCTAAGGGAAATAGGTCCTTCCTAACCACTCTATCTCAGCTCCTCATAATTTCACACACCTCAATTAAATCTCCCCTCAGCCCCCTCTGTTCCAAGGAAAACAACCCCAGCCGATCCAATCTTTCCTCATAGCTAAAGTTTTCCAGTCCTGGCAGCACCCTTGTAAATCTCCTCTGCACCCTTTCTAGTGCAATCACATCCTGTAATGTGGTGACCAGAACTGTACGCAGTACTCAAGCTGTGGCCTAACGAGTGCTATATACAGTTCTAGCATAACTTCCCTGCTTTTGTATTCTATGCTTTTGGCTAATAAAGGAAAAGCATTCCGTATGCCTTTTTAATTCCAACATCCCTCTGTTTCTTCACACCGCTCAGTATCCTCCCATTTATTGTCTGGTCCCTTGCCTTGATGCCCCTCCCCAAATGTACTCCCTCACACTTTTCCAGATTGAATTCCATTTGCCACATTTCTGCCCAACTGACCAGTTCATCGATATCTTCCTGCAGTTGGAGCTTTCCTCCTCACTGTCAACCACTCAGTCAATTTTTGTATCATCTGCAAATTTCTTTATCAGGCCCCTATATTCAAGTCTAAATCATTAATATATACTACAAAAAAGTAAGGGACCGAGTACGGAGCCCTGTGGAACCCCACTAGAAATAGCCTTCCAGTCACAAACACTCCCCTCAACCATTACCTTTTGCTTTCTGCCACTGAGCCAATTTCGGATCCAATTTGCCACTCTTCCTTGGATCCCATGTGTGGCAATGCCACTAAAACTAGCATTTTAATTGTTTAGGGGTGCATGATGTTCTTTTGCTATGGGACAGAATTTGCAGTCGGTATCACGGCGTACTCTCAAAGTACGCAGTCATACCGCCTTTGAAATGGACAGCAAATTTGGGATTTCCGCAAGCGCTAAATCCCAAACTTGCAATCTGCCAAGTTCCGACTTGACAGATCATCCGCTCCGACTGAAATCCTTATTGCTGGCGCAGAGTTGGGCTAATTGCCCACCAACTAGCAGTAACATTTTACTTGCAGCTTGAAATACACAGCCGTCATGATAAAAAAAAAAACTTCAAAATAAATATCTATATCCACCTGTCACCTGATCCCAATACAACTCAACCAAGATTGAGACATAGATTTATTTATTAATTTACCGGGGAGAATGAGTTTAAAAAATCATGAATGGGTATCGGACATTTGTTTCCCAATTGGAGCACCGCACCACGTATCCCAGATATGCTTACAGTGCGCCCCTGAGATCCATGGGCCACAACACTGCGTTCCACTCTGCAGCTAAATGACAAGTTTTCGAAGGAGGCCTTGCACCAGGCAAGTGCGGATTTCTTTCGGAGGTTGGTGGTATACTCCTTAGCCATGACGCTGACTGCAATTTCAGGGCCATTACATAAGAACATACTTCACCATTTGTTCTGTGACCACTAATTTGCACATTTACCAACAAGGTAAATTTTGTAAGATTTAGAGGACAAATGGCTTATTTGCACAAGCACACGCATTTCAATTGTGCAATATCAACCAAAAGCTGTTTGGTTCATCAAACTAAATAAAGTTACAATTATGCTTCAAACTGAAAATGCTTCAAGGCTGATGGTCCAAAACAGTGTCTTTCTCTGCCTCTTCCTTTCCTCCTTGGTCTCCGTCTCCTCCTCTTCCTCCTCATAAATGGCTTCAAAATGAGCTAATTGGTAGAATTGTCATTTGGTAAACAGTATAGAGAACATAAGAAATAGGAGCAGGAGTAGGCCATTTGGCCCCTCGAACCTACTCCACTATTCAAGAAGATCATGGCTGATCTGATCTTGGCCTCAACACTTTGCCGGCTCCCCATAACCCGCCACTCCCCAAAGGTTCAAACATCGGTCTTACTCCACCTTAAATATATTCAATGACACAGCCGCTACAGCTCTCTGGGGCAGAGAATTCCACAGACTTATGACCCTCAGAGAAGAAATTCCTCCTCATCAGTTTTAAATGGGCGACCCCTTATTCTGAAACTATGCCCCCTAGTTCTAGATTCCCCCATGAGGGGAAATATCCTCTCTGCATCTACCCTGTCAAGCCTAACCTTTCTTAAGACAACCTCTGCATCTCAGGAATCAACCTAGTGAACCTTCTCTGAACTGACTCCACTGCAAACATATCCCTTCTTAAATGAGATGAAAACTGTACGCAGTACTCCAGGTGTGCTCTCACCAACATCCTGTACAGTTGTAGCAAGACTTCCCTACTTTTATGCTCCATCCCCCTTGCAATAAAGGCCAATAGAGGTTGTAGCACATGTAGCATCATGCATCAGAACTCATTTCTCACTTTTTTCTTCTTTTGCATAATGCTGAAGACTACTCTAAAATGATGTAAAACACAATTGCCATGGAACAGGTTCCACTAACATAGAAATGTCTATTGAAATAGTTGAACTGCTTAATGTTATGGCTTGTTCATGGAATGGTGCTACATGAAGTATCAGGCAGTATTGTGAAAACTAAGGGACTGTGGGTTGCAAATGCAGCAGTGGACGCAATATAACAAATCTTCCATGGTATTTGCTCATGGTGAATCAGTTACTAAAAAAAAAAACTCAAGGGGCGAAATTGCCTCTTCTTATAGCCTCATTAGCGCCTCCAGGAGGCTACGGCCGCCCTTAAAGTAGAGGGCTTTGCGCCGCGGCCGCATATTTTTCTTGGTCGGCTGACTTTGTAGTCGGCACGATAATGGTGGCCGCTGGTTCGGCTGGGCCGCCAACATGCAGCCCGGCACCCCATCTTGGGTGCTAGGCCACTGGCCCAGCCAAAACCCTCCTTGGTGGCTCAGAGCAACAGGAAAGCTGCTGCAGAGTTCACAGTGGCTCTCCCCTTTAAAAGGGGAGGGGCAGTGACGAGTCAGCGTGATGCAGCACGCCTGCATCGTGCTGATGTCATCAGCGCCCCTCTAATGCCACGCTACCGCCCCATGGAGGCAAATCATGCCTCCAATACCGCCCCGCACATTATTTTCAGACAAAGACCCCAATTCAGCAACATATAGCGGCCCATCTCAGTAGGCGCTAAATATTCATTTAATTCAAATTGTCCGCCCCAAACAGGGCACAGGGCAATTTTGCCCCCTCAGTAAATTTTATATTTTTCTAAAAAGTATTGTAAATTACTCCGTTGGTTTGTCAACTAAAGAAATTGACATGATGGGGTAGGGATTTGTGATCATAACAAATCTGTATGGCAGAATGTACAAACATCGACATTGTCAATATTTAACATTGAAACTGCCTAAGTGACTCAAAATAATGACACATGAAGCATGGTTAGTGTACAAAAAGTTCATATACAAGATTATTAATAATGCATATATTTTATAAAACAAAGCACTAAAACATGATTTTAAATATGTAGCAGTCTTCCATGTCAGTCATGGAAACACTCAGTCAGACATGGAAGATTGCTACATGTGATTCAAACAGTTGCTATTGATTTGTTGCTATGTGTGCACTAGGTCCGTTCAGCAGAGCTGGTCTCCAGTCATCTTGGGTAATCCTTGCCACTGAACCGAGACCTAGCTCAGTCAAGCCAGTGTGGTGGCTGGTGTGCAAAGGCCACCACACGTTAAAAAAAATCACGCACAGGCATCTTCCACCCCTGAGGATGTAGTTCGGTTCCTTCATTGAAACACCTGTGAACTCATCCCTTTTTTGCCGTGGAATCAAGTCATCCTCATTTCGAGGGACTGCTTATGATGATGATTGAACAGGTTTACACCAACATAGAAATGCTGGTTTGAAAAAGACACCTGTGACTTGAAACTAAAGCTGAGGCAGTTTTAGTTTTCTTGACACTATTCAATTACTTATGATTTATGTGGCCAAGAAAATGATTTTCAATAAAAGGGACTGTGTTCACAAGCTACAGTGTGTGTTTTTCCTCGGGTTTAATGCTGTATCAAATTCAATACCATCTGCTAACATCTCTTTCTGTTTAATCACTAAACCAGCATACTGCTGCTGGAAACAGTGCAAAAAACTATATGGCAGGATCCCTCAAAAAGTTCAGGCAATGTAACAGGTGGAGTGGTAGTTAAAGAAATGCTTGCGTATTTATTGTGCAAGGGTGCACGGCTCTAAACTTAATTATTTAGTAGAAAAATGAAAGACAAATTTAACCACACAGAACTAAAATAATCAATATTTATAGCTAAAATTACCAGCTTGTATTGATTTGGAATCATAGCACCATGAAGGCAATAATGTTCCATTTATTTGAATTGTTGGTTCCGGGTCTTGAAACTGATCATTTTTTAACTGGAGATTCTTATTAGTTGATCCATTATTGAAATCCTCCAAGGTTTGCAGCAGAGATGGTACGAGACAGAGCTGCTCAACATTTTCACTTGCAGGTATTACTTCATGCAGTTTCAAGTGTCCAGGCTAGAATTAAGAACATCTAGGAGTTATGGTTTTACCTTCTTAACTCTGCTGCCGAAAAACACAAAAAAATAATTAACTACACTGTTTTTGAAATACCCAAATGTACACACACTGGTAGAAAAACATTCCAGATCAATAGGGAGTGACTGTGTGCATATGCATTTAAAGCTTGGACTAATATTAATTTCCAGCGTAAACGTTGTGGCCTGGATATGAATGATATGGTAACGTAGACTGGGGGAATGGGGTGGGGATTTCAGACAGGAAACCTGGAAGTCCATATTTCCTTGCACGTGCATCTATTGTACTTAACATGTCCCCCATCCAGAAGTCAGTGTGACTGTCAGACTTGGCTTCCAGTCAGATGGGCAGGCTGCAGGAACAGTTAGGTCCGAACCCCAACCCTGGAAGTACTCCTGCTTCTCCTTGGCCATAAGTAGTGCTGTAACGACACTTACCTTCTTCCCCCCCAAAGCTGCCCTTGCCTCCCTTCAGCTGCCAGATTTCCTCAGTCCTGGGAAACCCGGCTGGCCACTATTAAACCAGCAAAGCAGAGGCGACCAGCCTCAATAAAATATTTAAATTTCCAACCCGCCTCCTGGAATGGGTTGACTACCCACCCCTTGTCCCAACTGTATTCGGTTGGAAGTGGGTGGAGGCCAGGTTTCATATTTTAAAAATTAACATCTGATCTGACCTCAACTCACATTTTTGGGTGTTAAAATTCACCCCTGTATTACAGTAGATCTTTCAGTGGATAACTTCTTTAAAATACAGCTACAGTGTACTACCAATGCTGTACAATGGATATTCACTGGTAAAACTTGACAATCAAAAGGAGACTAATCAGAATATTCAAATCACCTCTGGTTAGCAATCTTATGCTCTCAGTATGGTCTCGTTCTGAAGCAAGAATCACTTTTTTTTTGTTGAGTTAAATTAACACATGAAAGGCTTACAGTAAAGTTCCCCTTTATACTCCTATACTACTGCAGATGCAAAATAAAAGCACTTAGATATATGTACCATGTACCTGATTTTCAGTAACATTTTTCTCCTGGGCTTGCTGCTGTTGTTGCATCTGTTCCTTCAGTTGGTTTTGTCGGTGGATGAATTCTTTCTGTAACATTTGTGTGGCAACAAGATCCTCCCTCTGCCAAAACAGCTGTTGCTGCAATTCTTTCAAGTGTTCTTGTTGGACTTCAATACCTACTGATGAAGCATGCAATCTCTCTTGATTCCTCAAGGCTTCAGCAGGTTTTGTCAAGGTTGTGGAATGCATTGTGCGTTTCAATGTTCCCACTGAAATTTCTGATGCTCCTAGCTGCACTTCTATGGGCTTTGATTGATCCTGCAACATCTTGACTAATCTTACTTGTGTCAGCCCTTGCTGTGGCTCAACTGTATCTAAAGTCCTAACACATGATTCTAATACCTCTGGACCAGTCACTTCAAATACATTGTGAGGCATTATGTGTCTTTTGGATTTTGGTGGATCACGTTGACTTTTGCTTTCACTATACACAACAGACTGGTTTTGGTTAACATTGCCATGGCCTCCAGAACCACTTGATCCATCATCAGGCATTCTAGTTATTTGTCGTTGCAGTGTCATTGTGTTCTCAGCAGTAGCAGCATGTTCCTGTGCAGGTATAAACTGTGTTTTGAGCAATGCTGAATCCAAAGTTTGGCTTAATAAAAGTTGATGTCTTGGTAAAAAGATAGAAGCATTTTCTGACTTCTTTGAGAAGCAAATGGTGCGAACTGGTACTTTGTTCTCTGTAGACAAAGGTATCACTGGATTGGTTTGCGATTGACCAATACTGCTGTGTGGTAATTCTGCTGGCTGCAAGTGAACAAATGGCGCTGTCGTGGATGGCCACTGGCCCAGAGTTCTAGATCGATTCATAAGACCAGGATCTTGAGCAAACGGGACATAAAAAGTCTGTTCAGGCTTACTGCTGGATTTATTGACCGTGAGCTCAGATCCAGCAGATATATCATAATGGCTTATCTGAGGGAACGAGTGCTGTCCAGAAAAGTGCCTTGCTGTAGTAGAAACAGAAGACGATCCTTTTTTCAACTGATACTCCTCTAATTGATTCCTGGTTTCTTCCACTGTTTTTTTATGTAACCTTAAATAAAATGGAGCGGTGAAATGAAGACTTATTACAGATCATTTTCTTCAATAGCAGAAAAGGCATAAATGCCAACAATGAAAATGCAAACATAGAAAATAGGTGCAGGAGTACGCCATTCGGCCCTTCGAGCCTGCACCACCATTTAATAAGATCATGGCTGATCATTCACCTCAGAACCCCTTTCCTGCTTTCTCTCCATACCCCTTTAGCCGTCAGGGCCATATCTAACTCCCTCTTGAATAGATCTAATGAACTGGCATCAACAACTCTCTGCGATAGAGAATTCCACAGGTTCACAACTCTGTGAAGAAGTTTCTCCTCATCTCGGTCCTAAGTGGCTTACCCCTTATCCTTAGACTGTGACCCCTGGTTCTGGATTTCCCCAACATCGGGAACATTCTTCCTGCATCTAATCTGTCCAGTCCCGTCAGAATTTTAAGTTTCTATGAGATCTCCTCTCATTCTTCTAAACTCCAGTGAATACAGTCCCAGTCGATCCAGTCTCTCCTCATAGGTCAGTCCTGCCATCCTGGGAATCAGTCTGGTGAACCTTCACTGCACTCTCTCAATAACAAGAACGTCCTTCCTCAGATTAGGAGACCAAAACTGAACACAATATTCCAGGTGAGGCCTCACCAAGACCCTGCACAACTGCAGTAAGACCTCCCTGCTCCAATACTCAAATCCCCGAGCTATGAAGGCCAACATACCATTTGCCTTCTTCACCGCCTGCTGTACCTGCATGCCAACTTTCAATGACTGATGTACCATGACACTCGGGTCTCGTTGCACCTCCCCTTTTCCTTTTCTGCCGCCATTCAGATAATATTCTGCCTTCATGTTTTTGCCACCAAAGTGATAACCTCACATTTATCCACATTATTCTGCATCTGCCATGCATTTGCCCACTCACCTAACCTGTCCAAGTCACCCTGCAGCCTCTTAGCATCCTCCCCACAGCTCACATCGCCACCCAGCTTTGTGTCATCTGCAAACTTGGAGATATTACACTCAATTCCTTCATCTAAATCATTGATGCATATTGTAAATAGCTGGGGTCCCAGCACTGAGCCCTGCGGCACCCCACTAGTCACTGCCTGCCATTCTGAAGAGGACCCATTTATCCCGACTCTCTGCTTCCTGTCTGCCAACCAGTTCTCTATCCACGTCAATACACTACCCCCAATACCATGTGCTTTAATTTGGCACAACAATCTCTTGTGTGGGACCTTGTCAAAAGCTTTTTGAAAGTCCAAATACACAACATCCACTCGTTCTCCCTTGTCCACTCTACCAGTTACATCCTCAAAAAATTCTAGAAGATTTGTCAAGCGTGATTTCCCTTTCATAAACCCATGCTGACTTGGACCGATCTTGTCACTGCTTTCCAAATGCGCTGCTATTTCATCTTAAAAAATTGATTCCAACATTTTCCCCTCTACCGAAGTCAGGCTAACCGGTCTATAATTTCCTGTTTTCTCTCTCACTCCTTTGTTAAAAACTGGTGAAAAATTAGCTACCCTCCAGTCAATAGGAACTGATCCATAGACTGTTGGAAAATAATCACCAATGCATCCACTATTTCTTGGGTCACTTCCTTAAGTACTCTGGGATGCAGACTATCGGCCTTCAATCCCATCAATTTCCGGAACACAATTTCCTGACTAATAAGGATTTCCTTCAGTTCTTCCTTCTCGCTAGATCCTCTGTCCCCTAGTATTTCCGGAAGGTTATTCGTGTCTTCCTTCATGAAGACAGAGCCAAAGTATTTGTTCAATTGGTCTGCCATTTTTCTGTTCCCCATTATAAATTCACCTGATTCTGACTGCAAGGGATCTACGTTTGTCTTCACTAATCTCTTTCTCTTCACATATCTATAGAAGCATTTGCAGTTTTTATGTTCCCAGCAAGCTTCCTCTCATACTCTATTTTCCCCCTCTTAATTAAACACTCTGTCCTCCTCTGCTGGATTCTAAATTTCTCCCAGTCCTCAGGTTTGCTGCTTTTTCTGGCCAATTTATATGCCTCTTCCTTGGATTTAACACTATCCCCAATTTCCCTTGTTAGCCACAGTTGACCACGTTACCCATTTTATTTTTACTACAGAACTAGTGGGAAGCTGTTTAACCTACGCCGCCTCCAGGCCAGGTCCAAGATCACCCCAATCTCTGTCGTTGAGCTGCAGTATGCGGACGACGCCTGCGTCTGCGCACATTCAGAGGCTGAACTCCAGGATATAGTCAATGTATTCACTGAGGCATATGAAAGCATGGACTTTATGCTTAACATCCGTAAGATAAAGGTCCTCCACCAGCCTGTCACCGCTGCACAGCACTGCCCCGCAATCATCAAGATCCACGGCGCGGCCCTGGTCAACGTGGACCATTTCCCATATCTCGGGAGCCTCTTATCAACAAAGGCAGACATTGATGCGGAGATTCAACATCGCCTTCAGTGCAGTTTTCGGCCGTCTGAGGAAAAGTGTGTTTGAAGACCAGACCCTCAAATCGATCACCAAGCTCATGGTCTACAGGGCTGTTGTAATACCCACCCCTCCTGTATGGATCTGAGGCATGGACGATGTATAGAAGGCACCTCAAGTCGCTGGAAATATATCACCAACGATGTCTCCTCAAGATCCTGCAAATTCCCTGGGAGGACAGGCGCACCAACATCACTGTCCTCAACCAGGCTAACATCCCCAGTATTGAAGCACTGACCACACTCAATCAGCTTCGCTGGGCAGGCCACATAGTTCGCATGCCAGATACGAGACTCCCTAAGCAAATGCTTTATGCGGAGTTCCTTCATGGTAAACGAGCCAAAGAAGGACAGCGGAAAAGTTATCAGGACACCCTCAAAGCCTCCCTGGTAAAGTGCGACATCACCACTGACACCTGGGAGACCCTGGCCGAAGACCGCCCGAGGTGGAGAAAGTACATCCGGGAGGGCGTTGAGCTCTTCGAGTCTCAACGCAAAGAGCATGAAGAGGCCAAGTGCATGCAGCGGAAGGAGCGCATGGCAAATCAGCCCCACTGAACCTTCCTTCGCCGAATGTCTGTCCCATCTGTAACAGGGTCTGTGGCTCTCGTATTGGACTGTTCAGCCATCAAAGAACTCACTTTGGGAGTGGAAGCAAGTCTTTACGAAAGTAAACTTGCGCAAAACATAAAAACAGATAGTAAAAGCTTTTACCGATATATAAAACTGAAGAGAGTGATTAAGTAAACGTTGGACCTTTAGAAGATGAGATGGGGGATTTAGTAATGGGAAATGTGGAAATGGCTGAGACCTTAAACAATTATTTTGCTTCGGTCTTCACAGTGGAAGACTCAAAAACCATGCCAAAAATTGCTGGTCACGGGAATGTGGGAAGGGAGGACCTTGAGACAATCACTATCACTAGGGAGGTAGTGCTGGACAGGCTAATGAGACTCAAGGTAGACAAGTCCCCTGGTCCTGATGAAATGCATCCCAGGGTATTAAAAGAGATGGCGGAAGTTATAGCAGATGCATTCGTTATAATCTACCAAAATTCTCTGGACTCTGGGGAGGTACCAGCGCATTGGAAAGCAGCTAATGTAATGCCTCTTTTAAAAAAGGGGCAGACAAAAGGCAGGTAACTATAGGCTGGTTAGTTTAACATCTGTAGTGGGGAAAATGCTTGAAGCTATCATTAAGAAATAGCGCGACATCTAGATAGGAATAGTGCAATCAAGCAGATGCAACATGGATTCATGAAGGGGAAATCATGTTTAACTAATTTACTGGAATTCTTTGAGGATATAACGAGCATGGTGGATAGAGGTGTACCGATGGATGTGGTGTATTTAGATTTCCAAAAGGCATTCGATAAGGTGCCACACAAAAGGTTACTGCAGAAGATAAAGGTACGCGGAGTCAGAGGAAATGTATTAGCATGGATCGAGAATTGGCTGGCTAACAGAAAGCAGAGAGTCAGGATAAATGGGTCCTTTTCAGGTGGGAAATCGGTGGTTAGTGGTGTGCCACAGGGACTGATGCTGGGACCACAATTGTTTACAATATACATAGATGACCTGGAAGAGGGGACAGAGTGTAGTGTAACAAAATTTGCAGATGGCACAAAGATTAGTGGGAAAGCGGGTTGTGTAGAGGACACAGAGAGGCTGCAAAGAGATTTAGAAAGGTTAAGTGAATGGGCTAAGGTTTGACAGATGGAATACAATGTCGGAAAATGTGAGGTCATCCACCTTGGGAAAAAAAAAACAGTAAAAGGGAATATTATTTGAATGGGGAGAAATTACAACATGCTGCGGTGCAGAGGGACCTGGGGATCCTTGTGCATGAATCCCAAAAAGTTAGTTTGCAGCTGCAGCAGGTAATCAGGAAGGCAAATGGAATGTTGGCCTTCATTGCGAGGGACGAGAAGGAATTTCTTCTCCCAGAGGGTTGTGAATCTGTGGAATTCTCTGCCCAAGGAAGCAGTTGAGGCTAGCTCATCGAATGTATTCAAATCACAGATAGATAGATTTTTAACCAATAAGGGAATTAAGGGTTATGGGGAGCGGGCGGGTAAGTGGAGCTGAGTCCATGGCCAGATCAGCCATGATCTTTTTGAATGGCGGAGCAGGCTTGAGGGGCTAGATAGCCTACAACTGTTCCTAATTCTTATGTTCTTATGTTCCTCGATTCCGAGGGGACTGTCTATGATGATGATGATTTATTTTTACTCCAGACAGGGATGTACAATTGTTGAAGTTCATCCATGTGATATTTAAATGTCTGCCATTGCCTATCCACCGTCAAACCTTTAAGTATCATTTGCCAGTCTAATCTAGCCAATTCACGTCTCATACCATTGAAGTTACCTTTTCTTAAGTTCAGGACCCTAGTCTCTGAATTAACTGTGTCAGTCTCCATCTTAAAGAATTCTACCATATTATGGTCAATCTTCCCCAAGAGGCCTCGCATAACAAGATTGCTGATTAGTCCTTTCTCATTACACATCACCCAGTCTAGGATGGCCAGCCCTCTAGTTGGCTCCTCGACATATTAGTCAAGAAAACCATCCCTAATACACTCCAGGAAATCCTCCTCTGCCATATTGCTACCAGTTTGGTTAGCCCTATCTATCTGTAGATTAAAGTTGCCCATGATAACTGCTGTACCCTTATTGCACGCATCCCTAATTTCTTGTTTGATGCTGTCCCCAACCTCACGACTACTATTTGATGGTCTGTACACAATTCCCACTATCTTTTTCTGCCCATACAGATTCCACATCATCCAAGCTAATGTCCTTCCTTACTATTGCATTAATTTCCTCTTTAACCAGCATCGCTACCCCACCTCCTTTTCCTCTGTCTATCCTGTCTGAATGTTGAATATCCCTGGATGTTGAGTTCCCAGCCTTTGTCACCCTGGAGCCATGTCTCCGTAATCCCAATTATATCATATCTGTTAATAGCTGCCTGCGCAGTTAATTCGTCCATCTTATTACGAATACTCCTCGCATTGAGGCACAGAGCCTTCAGGCTTGTCTTTTTAACACACTTTGTCCCTTTAGAATTTTGCTGTAATGTGGCCCTTTTTGATTTTTGCCTTGGGTTTCTCTGCCCTCTACTTTTACTTTTCTTCTTTCTATCTTGTGCTTCTGCCCCCATTTTACTTCCTCGTCTCCCTGCATAGGTTCCCATCCCCCTGCCATATTAGTTTAACCCCTCCCCAACAGCACTAGCAAACACTCCCCCTCGGAATTGGTTCCGGTCCCGCCCAGGTGCAGACCGTCCGGTTTTGTACTGGTCCAACCTCCCTCAGAACCTGTTCCAATGTCCCAGGAATTTGAATCCCTCCCTCCTGCACCACTTCTCAAGCCACGCATTCATCTTAGCTATCCTGCTATTTCTACTCTGACTAGCGCGTGGCACTGGTCGCAATCCTGAGATTACTACCTTTGAGGTCCTGTTTTTAAAATTTAACTCCCAGCTCCCTAAATTAAGCTTGTAGGACCTCATCCCATTTTTTACCTATATCGTTGGTACCTATATGTACCACAACAACTGGCTGTTCACCCCCCCCCCTCTAAAATGTCCTGCAGCCGCTCCGAGATATCCTTGACCCTTGCACCAGGGAGACAACATACCATCCTGGAGTCTCGGTTGCGACAGCAGAAACGCCTATCTATTCCCCTTACAATAGAATCCCCTGCCACCATAGCTCTCCCACTCTTTTTCCTGCCCTCCTGTGTAGCAGAGCCACCTGTGGTGCCATGAACTTGACAGCTGCTGCCCTCCCCCGATGAGTCATCCCCCCCAACAGTACCCAAAACGGTGAATTTGCAGGGGGTTGACCACAGGGGACCCTGCACTACCTTCCTTCCACTGCTCTTCCTGCTGATCACCCATTCCCTCTCTGCCTTTGTAACCTTTGCCTGCGGCGTGACCAACTCATTAAACGTGCTATTCACGATATCCTCAGCTTGCCTTATACAAATTGATCATAACCTCTATTCTTTTATTCCATGCCATTTATGAACTTAAAAATGGTAATAGCCTTTATCCACCTGTACTCACACTTTCAAGATAATTATATTTATGTTATTAATAGTTATTTAAACAAATGTTAAAATAAGCAGGACTGTGGGGAAGTGTTCAAGAGTTTCATAAAAACAGGATGTAGACGAGAGAACTGACCAGAAATACAGCCACCCCACTACATATATATATTTCTTAATTAAAAAAAAATCAAATACAAACCAGATATTGTCTCAAGTTGGTTGCGGGAAACAAAAAGCACATTTTACAGGATCATCTTGGGAATAGAAAGGATGTTGGCAGAGTATGTGAAGCCATTAATGAAATTAGTAAAATTCTTGAGTTCATAGAATCAAGTCAGCTGTGGCTCAATTGATAGATTGGTGGAGTGGAAAGGTTGTGGGTTCAAGTCCCACTACCAAGATGGAGCACAAAAATCTAGGCTGACACTCCAATGCAGTACTGAGAGTGCTGCACTGTTGGAGGTGCCGACTTTCGGATGAGACGTTAAACTGAGGCCCCGCCGGCGCTCTCAGTTGGATGTAAAAGATCCCATGGTTCTATTTCAAAGAAGAGCAGGGGAGTTATCCCCAGTGTCCTGGCCAATATTTATCCCTCAATCAAATATAATTAAGATTATCTGGTCATTATTAAATTTTTGTTTGTGGGAGCTTGCTGTGTGCAATTTGGCTGCCGTGTTTCCTACACTACAACAGTGATTACACTTCAAAAAGTACTTAATTGGCTGTAAAGCATTTTGGGACATCCGGTGGGCATGAAAAGCACTATATAAATGAAAGTCATTATTTCTTTCATAGATGATACAGCACAGAAGGCGGCCATTCGGCCCACTTTCATGGCTCTTTAAAATAGCTACCCAATTTGTCCCACTCCGCTGTTCTTTTCACATGGCCCTGCATTTTTTTCCTTTTCAATGCCTTTTTGAAAGTTATTATTGAACCAGCTTCCACTAATCTTTCAGGCAGTGCATTCCAAATCATAACTGGCTGCATATATATATTTTTTCCTTCATGTCACCTCTGGTTCTTTTGCAAGTTACCTTAAATTTGTGCCGCTGATTACCGATCCTTCTGCCACTGGGAAAAGTTTCATCTTATTTACTCTATTAAAACCCCTCATGATTTTGAACATCTCGATCAAATCTCCCCTTAGCCTTCTCTGCTCTAAGGAGAACAAATAAAAGTTTTTCTAGTCTTTCCACACAACTCAAGTCTTTCATTCCTGGTATCATTCTAATAAATCTCCTCTGCACCAAATCTCCTCTGCACCCTCTCCAAGGTCTTGACATCCTTCCTAAAGTGTGGTGCCCAGAATTGAACATAATACTCCAGCTGGGGCCTAACCGTGCTTTATAAAGGTTCAGCACTACTTCCTTGCTTTTATATTCTATTCCTCCATTTATAAGCCAAGGTACTCCTCTGCATTTTTAAGCCATGTTCTCAGCTTGTCCTGCCACCTTTAAAGATTTGTGTACATACAACTCCAGGTCTTCCATTAATGCATCCCCATTACAATTGTACCATTTAGTTTATATTGCCTCTACTCATTCTTCCTACCAAAATGAATCACTTTCACACTTCTCTGCGTTTAATTTCATCTGTCATGTGTCGGTCCATTTCACTAGTCTATGCCCTCCTGATATCCATTATGTTCTTCCAAACTGTTGACTATATTTAAGATTTGTCTCATATGCAAACTTTGAAATGATGCCCTGCATACCAAAGTCCAGGTCATTAATATGTATCAGAAAGAGCAGTGGTCACAATATTGACCCCTGAGGACCACCACTGTATATCTCCCTCCAGTCTGAAAAACAACCGTCACTAGTCTCTGCTTTCTTTCCCTTGGCCAATCTTCTATCCATGCAGCTACTGCCCCTTAAACCTGATGGGCTTCAATTTTGCTAACAAGTCTCTGCCTTTTGAAAGTTCAGATACACATCTACCACACTATCCTCATCCATCCTCTCCCACTAACTCAATCACAATTTGCCTTTAAAAATCCATGCTGGCTTTCATTTATTAACCCATATTTTCCAAGTGACAATTAATTTTGTCCCGGATTAATGCTGCGAAAGTCCCCCCACAACCGGCGTTAAGCTGACTGGCCTGTAATAGTCGTGTTTATCCCTCTTATTTGTTTTTGAACAGGGGTATAACATTTACAATTCTCTAGTCCCCTGGCACAAACTCCCATATCTAAGGAGGATTATAAGATTGTGGCAGTCTCTGCAATTTCCACCCTTACTTCCCTCAGCAACCTTGCAGGCATTCCATCTGGACTAGGTGATTTTTCTACTTGAAGCACTGCCAACCTTTGAGGTACCTCCTTTTTTTAAAAAAAAAACTATACAATTCCTCCTTACTGTAACATTCTCTTCTTTTGGGATACAGATAGAAAGTACGAATTTAGGGCCCAATTTTGGCGATGACTTGCATCAATTTTTTTGGAGCAACTTATTTTTTGTGGCATAAGTTTAAAAAATGCCATTTTCCCCCAAAAATCTGCTCCAGAGTAAGTCAGTTAGGTACGATTTTTTTTAGTTCAGTTTTTGTTCCCCAAAAGGGGGCGTTCCCAGACACTTACACCAGTTTTGGCCATTTATGCTACTTTGGCCAGCTAAAACATACTCAAAATTGACTTAGGTCAGCGTATGCGGCCAGCTCTGAAAAACATTGCGGGCAGTTAAGAATTCAGCGCAGGTTAGTACATTTAAAGCACCAACTCTTACAAAGCACAAAAATAAGCATTCAATAACAAATAAAAAATACAAAGAAGCTGAGAGGATCTGCACCAAGACTTACAAAGCACTAAACAAACCACAAAAAGTAATAAGCAATCAATAACAAATTAAAAAAAAGAGAAGTCCTACCTTTATGCCAGAATAATTTTTTTTTTAAAATTTCCCCCCCCCGCCACATCAAAACACTCTTTCTCTCCCCCACCACCACCCACCCCCCAAAAAAAAAACTCTCCTCCTCCTCCCCACTCAACCCCAATCAAAACTCTCAAGCACAACCATCAATAAATAAAAAATAAAACTCAAGTCCTACCTCGCCCCGGGAAGTCAGCGGGCCAGCCGGCCGATGCATGAGACTACTCGGCCGGGGATAGGGTGCGGCGAAGATCGGGGCGTCCCTTCGGCTGGGGATAGGGGCTGCGAGCATCTGATCCTGCTCACAGCCCTCAGGACACGCTAGGAGGGCAGGAGCATGCGCGCAGACTTCACTGCGCATGCGCGCAGCTGCCGGCAGTGCTTTCTGCGCTGGCCTGTTGCTCCGCTCCCCACTTCACTAGCTACGCCATGCTGGGACACCGGAGACTCGGCAGAGCAGGCAGGATGGGGCCCCTTTTTTTTGGCGCCGTTTCCAGCGTGCAAAGTCGCTGCATTTAAGGTAAGTGTACCAAAAAAAGGGGTTGGGGAAAATTGGGCCCTTAGTACCTCAGTCATGCCCCTCTGCCTCCACAAGATGATCTCCTTTTTGGTCCCTAATCAGCCCTGCCTTTCCTTTGACCATCCTTTTAATATGCATATTTATAAAAGATTTTTGGGTTCTCTTTTCGGTTATCTGCTAATTATTCTCATGGTCTCTTTTTGGCCCTCATTTCCTTTTTCAGTTCTGTGTTCTCAGCTTAGCTCTTCTCTACTGAATTATGAAACGGACATTGACCATAGCCTCAGTTTTCTACTTCATTTTAATTTCTTAGGGGGCTAAATTGGATAAGGCCCATTGAAAGTAATGCAGGCAGCACACTAAATTTGTGCTGCCTGCTCATTAACATGATTGAAGTATTGACTCCAGCGCTGCTCAGCACTCAACAGGAGGTCCAATATCGTGGGAAGTCTACACTGTATTTAAAGGATGCCTGCAGAGGCTGTCTGCACAAAGATGAGGTGCATTGTGAAGGCAGTACCTCAGTCTGACTGGAGCTGGAAGTTAGCAATGTCATAACAGAGCAGAGAAAGGACACCTCAGTTCTCCGATGCAGCACTGGAGGCCTTGGTGCAAGAAACCTATAGGAGGTGACAGGTCCTCTACTTGCAGGAGGCCATGAAGCCTTCCAGATACACTGTTCGCTTCAGCAATCTCCTCCCACAGTCTTTGGTCAATGCCACCACTCTTTCCCCTAGGACCTGGATCCAGTGTTGGAAGAAATTTAATGATCTCACACGAGTGGCCAAGGTGAGTTAATGCATCTTCAAATGCTATATCCAACCAACTGCGCCACTAGACTCACACTCTGCTCCACGCACCATACCCCCATCACACAATCTCTTGCAATCATGACTCATAACTCACAATCATAACTTTACCCCACCCTAAGCCTCACACACAATGTCAGCTATTCAACCGTGACAGACACATCACCCAAACACGTTGCACTGCACTCACTGACACAATTCCCTTTCTCTTGCAGGAAAAGGTGGCTCACAACCGGCGTGAGCAGAAGTTAACAGGTGGGGTGCAGGCACAGCTGCTGAACCTGACCCATATGTAGGAGACAGTTCTAGAGATAATTGGAGGGGCCATGGCAATCGGCGAGGCTGAAAGCATTGATGACTGTATGCTCACATCTAATCCTTCTTCTCACAACTCACTTACCCCCTCATCCCATAATCTCTTCTCACTCACAAACTCTTGATGGTGTAAGCATGCAAATCTTGCTTCCCCGCTGCCACCCTTGTGCCTTTCTCCTTTCAGATACCCAAGAACTGTCACCAGTCCAGCCTGTGCAGGAAGAAGTAGAGGAGAGTGATGAAGAAACACAGTCACTCAATCTGACACTCCCAGGCACCAGCTCTCAAAATGGCACTGCGCGTATTTTGGAGGGTAGTATAGAGACGGGATCTGCATGTGGCGAGTTACCAAGCAAGAGTGGGCTGCAGCCAGACCAGGGGGAAAAGGATAGCGCAGGTGCCAGGTCCCTTGAAAGCGAAGTCGCACACTAGTTCTGCTGCAGAGAACTCAGAGGGGAGGACTTTGATGGAACGGCCTTCAGAAGAAAGGTGATGAGCATGCACACAGAAATGCTTGGTGCAATGGCATGCCTGCTAGAGAGCCTAGTTTGTCATCGGCTCCAACATTGCACCATAGCTTTGCGCGGAGCTTGGAGCCCATGATTTCCAGGATGAAAGTGATGGGCAACTCCATTAGAGCACTTGTGGACCCAACCATGATGCTGGGCGAGATGGATAATGCCACAGCTTCCATTATAGCACAAGCAAAAGCGACCAAACATCCGAGTGCTGCAGTGAAAGCTCAGACTTGTTATGCAGGCTCAGCTTGCTGCCATGCAAGATCGGACTGCTGCCATCGTGGATAGGTTTACGAGTGTGGAAAGGGGTTTGCAGATTGTAACAGCAGACCAGCAATATGTCCAACAAATGGCTAGGAATGCTGAGGAGCCCCGCCCAGGAGTATAGCAGTTGGCTCCGTAGAGCAAGAACCTGCTGTCTTCTTAGGATGAAAGCATTCCTACTTCCATCACTGCCATTGCAGCTGCCCGCCAGCCAACCAGCCAGCCTAGATTGCTGCCGCCCAAGGGGAAGTGATGCATTCTAACAGGCAGGCCTGCTAGGCCTGGAGCTGCTCGAGGTCATCCTGCAAGGCCATCTGCAGTGTCCCCCACAGAAAGTCAGCAGCCTTCCACCAGCCATGCTGCAGCCACTGGGGGAGCACTTTGTAGAAGCACTAGCATAGGCAAAGGTACAGGAAAGTCAGATACTAGGGGAATGCACAAGGGTGGTTAGTTGACATTGTAAAGTAATATTGGAATTAATCATTTATAAATTATGTTTGGAATGTTTGTTTTGTGGTGGCTCTCATTTCAACATTATGACCAAGAGGACGCTGTGATGTTCTGCGACAGAGGAATGGCATTGTGGGGAAGTGCTGAGCAACGAGGATCTGGGGTTTCATTTAGGGGAACTGGAGTCTGATGATGAGCTCACGGACAGCCTGTCTGGAACTGGTATTTTCAAGCTGCCTCCTCCCTTTCTTCTCTTCCTGATATGGTTGCGGAACCTGTGGTGGCAAGGGCTATGCCCCCATGATGGCCAAGTTGTGGCGGATGCAGCAGACCACCAAGAATTGGGACACCCACTCAGGTGAGTATTGGAGAGCTCTTCCCGAGCAGTCAATGCAACGGAACTGTTGCTTGAGCACCCCGATGGTCTGCTCGATGACCTTCCTCATGGCAGCATGGCTGTTATTTAATGATTGCTGGCCACAAGTGATGGGGTTGCAGAGGGGAGTCATCAATCAGGTGTCAATTGGATAGCCCTAGTCTCAGAGCAGCCACCCTTGGGTTCAACATGATGGCTGGAAGATTGCTGATAAAATGGACTGGTATACAGGATGAAGGGATCATGACTGCTGGATATTGAGCATTCACCATTATGATGTTCTGGGCGTGGCTGTACACCAACTGCATGCACATTAAGCAAGTGGTAACCTTTGCGGTTATGGTACACCTCAGCATTGATATGCGGCACCCGCAAACCACGTGTAAGCAGTCGATGGCATCCTGCACCATGGGGAAGCACTATATCCCGGCAATGCCACATACATACGCCTCCTGTTTCACTCTGTTCAGCGAGAAGACAATGAAGTTCCTTCACCTAGAATAGAGCCGCTGACCGTCTGGTTACAGCGATGAACGGTAAACTGCGAGATGTTTGCCATGTCGTCTGTTCACTTGGAAGGATACGCTGGGTGAAAAAAATTTAGGGCCACGGTAACCTTGGAGGCCACTTGCAGTGTTGTTTGTCACCCTGCTCTGAGGCTGCAGGTCCAGTTGCCAGAGATGGCAAAGTGCTGTGACCACCTCTTTGGTGAAGCAGAGCTGCCAACATACTGCTCCTGGCTTAGGTGCAGGTAGGAGTGTGCTCCCTGAACACGCAAGGTGGGCAAGACCTCATGCAGAGCGCCCTCCTCCCGCTGTGAGCAGCTTGACTTTGCTGCCTCTGCTCCATCTCCCAGTCATGCTGCAGCAAGAGGGTAACTGCAAATAGAGCCCCCATAACTGGGAGCAAGTGATGCCATCAGAGGCCTTCCAGCAGCAGCCAATGCCTTCCCAACATCTAGCAGCATTCTCTGCACTCTTCCAACATTATAAATGTCTTCCAGGAAAGCAGTATTCATATAAACTCTGCAAGAGCCAATTCAAGAGAAATAATCAATCAGCTTACCTGCAAATTGGATGTATCCCTTTAAATAGCACTGGTGAGGGTTCCCTCATGCAGCTGAATGCACGTTCAGCTGTGTGTGTTTGAGGGGGGGCATTGTTTGGAACAGTGACATCAAAAATGGTAGGTCGTGCATTAAATCAGCGTTACGCACTGACTGACATCACAATCTGCCTACTCTGCATAATGCTGATGTCTGCACGTGCCACCTGCAGTATCGTCCTCACCAAGATGGCAACCAGCGCAGCACATGCCGGAAGTGAGCAGAAGCGAGGCAGCCCCTAATTTTTTCCCCTCAAAACCGGCCTTAACCGCCGGTGCCAAAGTGCTGAATTTCATGGCCTATGGGCCAGATTTTCTGGTCTGCCCTGGAACAATGTGAAATGGGGCGGCGAGGTCTCCTGCGTCCGGTCGCGATCCTCGGGTCGGGTTTTGCGGCGGCGCTGGGAAGTACTGCGCCGAATGTGCAACGCCTCTCGCTGTGACACCGCTTGAGTTTTGACTCGAACCCAACCCGTACGCCTGGAACCGCGTCTCGCAATGACCACCTGGGAAACCAGAGTGGTCCAGCCATGCCGGCGGCGGTGATAAACGTAAAGTGATGTAAAGGTAAGTGCGAGTGTTTGTTCTTTTAATTTTTTTAGCACTTTGTGTTGTGGTGGCGTGGGCAATGTTTGTGATTTTTTTTTTTTTAAAAAGATCCCCCCTCCCCCAAGGCTTCTCTTGGAGCACACACGGCCTGACACATTAGTTCGAGTTTCCCATTTTTGCGCTTCGAAAGTTGTACACCACCACCTCCGTTCGTGCTGTGCACCCTGGCGCAAGGCCCAGATGGCGAAAATTCCTGACTAAAGTGCAACCTATTCCCGCCCGGTAACTTTCCCGCCCCACCTTCATTTTCGTCCTGAAACAGAAAAGCTTAAAATCCAGCCCAATATCTTTAGTCATCGAGGGATATCTAGCTTGGATACTCTTCTTTTCTTTACCCTTCCCCCACCCCCACAATGGGATCGCATCAATTTTTCCTCAATGCACCAGAGTCATTATTCTTCTGATTCTAGGCACCATTAACATCCTCTACAAGCAGCCCTTCTTTGGGGCTGTTAGAGGGAGAATGAGGAAACAAGAGTTCTGGTGCAGCTGTATCAGCTAAAAAGGGTCAAGGCAGCCATTTTGTGTCTCGAACAATGTTGCTGAAGGCAATGACTGATACTGGTGTTTCTTCACGAGATTGCATGCACGAATTTGAAGAATCGTCAGTCATAAGATATATCAAACTGGTTCAGGATGAAGGGATTATAATTGCTGCCAGGATATTGCGCATTCACCATGATGATGTTCTGGGCATGGTCGCACACCAACTGCACCAATTGATGCGTTAGTGTCTGTAATACGCCAAAGGATGACTCAGTTTTTCGGCTGAAAAGGAAGAGGCCTGCAGATAGTATGATCTAGGTCACGAATGGAAGCCTTAGCAGCAAATGTCACCTTACCTGCATTAAACCTGGGATGTATTCTCCAAGGTGACTTGCACACACTTTCACTCTACTTTCTTCTTAAAAGGGCAAAATGGCCAGAACCAACTCAAATCATCAAGGTCTGAACTACAAATCATTAGCTAGCCACCTCAGAACCTCCTGCCATTGCTGGAGAAGTCGGAGGGTATGGCTAAAATGGCACACAAGAGCAAGCTCAAAGGGGTAGCACAGTGGCACTAAACAAGTTGCGAGAACATGGTCAGATTATCTTGTCAATGAGATGTTTTGTCATTGTCCCAAATTATTCTGCACATGACCAGTCAATGCACGAAGAAATGATCGCCAAATGGGAGCCATTTAAGTTGTGGGAGGAGAATTACAAGCTTGCAGAGTTGAGTTTGTTACCAAATAGGGACTGTGATGGCAGGACTCATTTGGCAGAGGACCCTGATCTTAGTCAGCTGAGGGTCTCCTTTATATACTGTGCCTGCTAGAACTCAGTTACTGCCTTGTGAGGAAGGCACATCCTTCTGAAGCATCATCAAAGGGGTTACAGTGAAGCAGTCTTAAAGGCATGGGTACCAGCAGATAGTGGCTAGAGGTTGCCTATAGTGTCTGTTCAGCTTCTTTATTTTTTTAATATTCGTTCCCGAGATGTGGGCATCGCTGGCAAGGCCAGCATTTATTGCCCATCCCTAATTGCACTCGAGAAGATGGCGGTGAGCCGCCTTCTCGAACTGCTGCAATTCATGTGGTGAAGGTACTCCCACAGTGCTGTTAGAGGGAGTTCCAGGATTTTGACCCAGTGACAATGAAAGACCAGTGATATATTTCCAAGTCAGGATGGTGTGCAACTTGGAGGGGAACTTGTCGGTGGTGGCATTCCCCTGTGCCTGCCTTTGTCCTTCTCAATGCAGAACAGTAGGAGGCCCATGGGTCTCCGTGGCCCAGTTTACAAGATTAAAACCGTAAAAGAATGTATAAAAAGGTCTAAATGCCTTTAAAAATACAAAAGAATTCTTAAATATAAATTGCGTTAAATATATACCTTTACAGACTTTAAAAACCTTTAAAGAAAATGATGGGGCTAGAAATTGTCCTTCGCTCCGATTGGGGGTGGTAATCTTCCAGGGCTGAGACTTCCTGCGCCTGGCCCGGAAGTCCCGCCCCCGACTTGGAATTGGGCCGTACGGCCCTCAAAAGGAAGCGGAGCGCTGTCTCCGGTGCTCCACTTCCTTTGGGGAGCACTCCCGGGGCGGTAGCTCAGCGCTACCATTAAAGGGGAGGGCCGCTGCACATTCTGCAGGCCCTTTTGTGGCAGCCACTGGGCCACCAAGGATGCGATCGACCAGGCCAGCAGCCCGGCACCCAAAATGGAGTGCCGGGCCATACGATGATGGCTTGGTCAACGCGAGGGCTGCCATTGTCGGACCGACCCAAGAGTCAGCCGGCATGCAGGTACAGCAAGTAATTAGGAATGCAAACGGAATGTTGGCCTGTATTGCAAAGGGGATGGAGTATACAAGTAAAGAAGTCCTGCTACAACTGTACAGGGTATTGGTGAGGCCACACCTGAAGTACTGCGTACAGTTTTGGTCTCTGTATTTAAGGAAGGATATACTTGCATTGGAGTATTGCTTGTTCAGAGAAGATTCACTGGGTTGATTTCGGAGATAAGGTGCTTCGTCGACCTATACTTAACTTATAGGTAGGTTGAGCCTATACTCATTGGAGTTCAGAAGAATGAGAGGTGATCTTATCGAAACTTACAAGATAATGAGAGGGCTACACAAGGTGGATGCAGAAAGAATATTTCCACTCATACGGGAAACTAAAACTAGGGTACATAGTCTCAGAATAAGGGGCCGCCCATTTAAAACTGAGAAGAAGAGGAATTTCTTCTCTGAGGGTTGTAAATCTATGGAATTCTCTGCCCGAGAGAGCTGTGGAGGCTGGGTCATTGAATATATTTAAGGTGGAGATAGACAGATTTTTGAGCGATAAGGGAATAAAGGGTTATGGGGAGTGGGCAGGGAAGTGGAGCTGAGTCCATGAAAAGATCAGTCATGATCTTATTAAATGGCGGAGCAGGCTTGAGGGGCCGTATGGCCGACTCCTGCTCCTATTTCTTATGGCGGCCTGGGGTGCTAAAGGCCTCCCATTTAAGCGGTGCCCCGGTGGCGAATGTCCGCCAGCTTCAGGACCTGCGGGCTCTTAAATTAGCTGCATAGCAAAAGAAAATCAACACTGTCCCCAACTGAAATAAATATATAAAGTGTTGTTAATGTGGTAAGATTTGCCTTTAAGTCTAACCCGATAGATCCTGGGATTATTATTCAGTGCGCATCTGGGTTTCCACAGATCATAACTGTTGCAAAGAACAGCTTAGCACCCATTCAAACTTATTGATTTTAATCCCCCCACATTCCCACCGCACCATTCCTGAATGCTATTTGTTGTTAGTCTACATTACTTAGACTGGTAAGCTCATTTCAATTCATAGAGAACATAACCGTGCCTTGGTGGATAGGTTTTCTGTGGTTGAATGTGATGCATTTAAATTTTTATCTGTAATCTCTCACATGTTGAGTTTCTAATCTCAGCTATATCAGTGATTCTAGCAGAGATCAACCACATCCACAAATAGGTGGAATCAAAAAGACAGCTATCTCCAGGTTGTTCTGATGTACCTACTAGGACTATATTTTCTTAATTTGCTAATTTTAAATAGATGAGTATAAAGTGTGTATGAATCTTTCAATTTAAATTCATATCTGCCTTTTCACTAGTGATTGGCTGAAAATATATCCCCTCATGTGTAATTTTGATGAGATGGAAATTTAAATGTTTCAATTTTTCATCCCAGCTGGAGTGGAATCATTAAAATTTGGCAGCAAAACCCTCCACCATCTTGGTGTGCAAAGTACAGGAGGGCATTCTGCTCCTGAAATTTAAAGTGTCTTTACTCACACTCTGGCCATGTAATAACCCTTGCAATTTAACCTAAATATATCCAGCTTTTGCCACATTTTGTGTTTAGCGTTGCATGATTGCATTATTTTAAATTTAATTAAAGAAGGTGGCTCAAGGGCAATAAATGCTGGCTTTGTCAACAGCACCCATATCACATGAACAAATAAAAAAAAGTAAAAGTTTCACCCAAAGATTAAATGAAGCCACTAATGTGGTTTATAAACAAACTGTCAATCGATATTGGTCTATCTTTGAAAAAAATAGCAACTTATGATGTCTTACCAAACCACATGATTGTTAAGAGTTTGTCTCGTGATTTATGAGATGGTGAGGTTGGCATTACTGCTTTGGTGCTCTGGTACCGTTTGGTTTGGGCTGTATCAGTCTAAGGAAATTCCACTATATTTGAATGTGGACTTGAATATTCTAAATCAACAACTAAAGGTGTGATCGTCAAACACCGGTTGTTGTCCTACACTTTAGGCATCAACAGTGCCCACCACCATTTTACTGATTTTGTCTTGGCAGATAGGAATTTTGATCGAACTGAATATACTTTTAACACACTGCAATATTTTTGTATGCAGCAACTGACCAACAGCCCAACTTGGTTGAGGGGGAAAATATGAAATATATAGCAGCTTAAACCTCAATTGCTGTGCTCTTTTGCATTTGTCCATTTTCTTCCAACCTCACTGACTGCTTATTTTAAATAAATAAACATACATGACTGGGTTGGTGCAGTTTCATGCAGCCCACTTTAAAGAGCACCATAATTACAGAGTCCAAATACAGGCATCAAGTCAGCATTGCAGAGATTATTACATTAGCAAACTTTTTGTAGACATTTGCATTAAAACATACAGATTCAAATAATTTCATCAGTAAATGCAATCTACCACAGTCAAAATATATAGTTTGCATTCATCTTTTTAAAGGTGCTAAAAATGTATGCTGCATAAAAAATGAATAACCAATCTTCTGCAAGTAAGGAAAAAACAATTAAACTGCTTGCCTGTTTTGCTCCATAAGATGCTGCTGATACTGATGAATAGTATGCATATGTTTATCTTCTGGAGACAGCTCATTTGACACGAGAAGCTCGCAATGCTCAATCTGTGTAGAACACAAAATAAACCAAGTGATGGTTTAAAAAATAATCAAGTCCTTTGTAATGCTCAGCAACAGGATTATATAAAATCACAACAAAAATGCATTGGATATCTGTTCAGGAAATATAAAACTTGTTTATACACAGTATGCCCAATGTGCTATTTGGGATCAAGCCAAGTACATTGTAATTAGAGCGTAGTGACTATTGACACAAGTGGAAATAAAATATTCAAATCTCCAGACATGTATTAGCAAATTGACTGTATTCGCAATGCTTCATTAATTTTTAGGATCTATGCAAAGAGCTGCTTCAGGTCCCAGTTTTTAAAAAAGCACGCTTTTTTGCAAGGTACATCATTGGCAAAAATCATAAAAATTTATAGCACGGAAGGAGGCCATTTCGACCCATCGTGTCCATGCCAATCGCCTTAAATCTGTGTCCTCTGGTTCTCGACTCTTCCGCCAATGGGAACAGTTTCTCTCCATCTAGAGCCCTCATGATTTTGAACAGCTCTATCAAATCTCCTCTCAACCATCTCTGCTCTAAGGTGGACAACCTCAGCTTCTCCTCGTTCTTCCTACCAAAATGTATTACTTTGCCCTTTCCTGTGCTAAATTTCAACGGTCACCTGTGCGCCCATTCCACCAGCCTGTCGATGTCCTCTTGAAGTCTATCCCCAACCTCCTCACTGTTCACTATACTTTAAGTTTGTGTCATCTGCAAATTTTGAAATTGTGCCCTGTACACCAAAGTCTAAGTCATTAATATAAATCAAGAAAAACAGTGGTTCCAATACCGACCCCTGGGAAACCCCACAGAGTACATTCCTTCAGTTCGATAAACAACCATTCACCACGACTCTGTTTCCTGTCGCTTAGCCAATTCTGCATCCATGCTAAAGAACGCAAGTCATAGGAGCAGGAGTAGTTCATTTGACCCCTCGACCCTGCTCCACCATTCAGTGAGATTATGGCTGATCTTTTACCTCAACTCCACTTTCTGCACGATCCCCATGTCCCTTGATTCCCTTAATATTCAAAAATCTATCGATCTCTGTCTTAAATATGCTCAATGACTTAGCTTCCACAGCCCCCTGGAGTAGAGAATTCCAAATATTCGCAACCCTCCGAGTGAAGAAATTTCTGCTGTCACTGTCCTTTATTCCATGGCTTCAACTTTGCTGAAAGCCCATTATGTGGCAATTTATCAAACGCCTTTCGAATCATAGAAGGAGGCTATTCGGCCCATCGTGTCTGTACCAGCCGAAAGAGAGCTATCCAGCCTAATCCCACTTTCCAGCTCTTGGTCCGTAGCCTTGTAGGTTACGAAACTTCAATGCAAGAACATAAGAAATAGGAAGAGTAGGCCAGACAGCCATTAAGATCATGGCTGATTATTGACCTCAACTCCATTTCCCTTGATTCCCCTAGACTCCAAAAATCTAACTATCTCAGCCTTGAATATATTCAGAGTCTCAGCATCCACAGCCCTCTGGGGTAGAGAATTCCAAAGATAAATGGGCATATCCAAGTACTTTTTAAATGCGCCGAGGACTTCTGCCTCTACCACCCTTTCAGGCAATGAGTTCCAGTCCCTCTCTACACTCTGGGTGAAAACATTTCTCCTCAACTCCTCTCTAATCCTTCTACCAATTACTTTCAATCTATGCCCTCTGGTTATTGACACCTCTGCTAAGGGAAATAGAGTGGATAGGAAAGACCTATCTAGGCCCCTCATAATTTCATACACCTCAATTAAATCTCCCCACAGCCTCCTCTGTTCCAAAGAAAACAACTCCAGCCGATCCAATCTTTCCTCAGTTAAATTCTCCACTCCTGGCAACATCCTCGTAAATCTCCTCTGTACCCTCTCTCGTGCAATCACATCTTTCCTGTAATGTGGTGCCCAGAACTGTTCGCAGTACTCTAAGCTGTGGGCTAACTAATGTTTTTACACTGTTCAAGCTCTCAACAACTCTGCTCTCTGCCTCAGCTAATAAAGGCAAGCATCCCGTATGCCTTCGTAACCACCTTATCTATCTGCCCTGCTACCTCAGGGTTCTGTGGACATGCACTCCAAGGTCCCTCTGTTCCTCTACATCTCAGTATCCTACCATTTTTTTGTGTATTACCTTGCCTTGTTAGCCTTCCCCAAATGCATTACCTCACACTTTTCCGGAATGTATTCCATTTGGAAGTCCATGTACAGCACATCAACTGCTTTGTCCTCATCAACTCTCTCTTACCTCATCAAAAAACTCAATCAAGTTAGTTAAACATGATTTGCCTTTAACAAATCCGTGCTGCCTTTCCTTAATTCATTCAAACGTGTCCAAGTGACTGTTAATTTTGTCCCAGATTATCGTTTCTAAAAACCTCCCCACGACCGAGGTTAAACTGATTGGCTGTAGTTTCTGGGTTTGAACAAGGATGTAACATTTTTAACATGGAGATTATTTTATTTCGAAGCGAGTGGTCATGATCTGGAATGCGCTGCCTGAAAGGGCAGTGGAAGCAGACCCAGCAACCTTCAAAGGGGAACCAGATAAATACGTGAAGGGGAAATATTACAGGGCTATAGTGAAAGCGCAGTATGCGTGTGTCGGGGGGGGGGCGGCGAGAAAGAGGACTGGGACTAATTGGATAGCTCTTTCGAAGATGGGCCAAATGGCCTCCTTCTGTGCTGTACCATTCAAAGAATCATAGAATGGTTACAGCACGGAAGGCCATTCGGCCCGTGCCGACTCTCAACTAGTCCCACTCCCCGGCCTTTTCCCCGCAGCCCTGGAATCTTTTTTCCTTCAGATACCCATCCACCCACCCCCGCCCCCCAAAAAAGATAAAATTGAGCCTGCCTCCAACATCCTCACCGGTAGTGCATTCCAGATCCTAACCACTCGCTGCGTAAAATAAGTTTTTTCTTGCATCGCCTTTGGTTCTTTTACCAATCACCTTAAATCTGTGTCCTGTTTCTGGACCCTTCTGCCAAAGGGAACAGTTCCCCTCTATCTACTCTGTCCAGACCCCTCATGATTTTGAACACTTCTGTCAATCATCAAGGGACTTACAAAAAGAAGAGAAGAACCTGAATAGTCATTAAATACTGTTCCATTGCATCTCATATTACATCTCTCCAAAAAATTGCAATTTCATGGGAAGTTGATTGTGCAAATGCAATGATTAATACCAAGGACTACAGTTATTTGCTTAAAAAGCGGTCAGAAGAAGAAATTAGCTTTACTGAACATTAATCAGATCAGGAAGTCAATTCTAGACTGCATTACAACAGAAATTTTGAGTATTGCATTAACTGATCGGAAGCAATTTATATTTTCTGGCAGTCAACTTTCAAACATATTAGAACCATCAATCCTTTAGCAGGGACACTCAGTCATCAACTGCATTGCAGTTGTTCATACACCATGGCATCTGATTCAAGAAACTGAAGAAGCAAAAGATAGAACAAAGCTGCCCAATGCTATTAGCTAGACATTTGCAGCTGTGCTGCGATGTCCATAGGGCAAGTCTTTGTGGTGTGGGGGAACATTTTTGATATCTGTTGAGCATGAAAACATACTGATTGGCTCAAATCTCCTATTTACTAAAAAAAAAGTTTGAAAACTATTTTCTCACTACATTTTATTAAAAAAGACAGCCAATTAACAACCAGCAACATCCACCTCAAAAGGCAAAGAAAAAGATTTTGATCTATTACTGCCATTTTAGACAGCTTTGGGAAATCCCCAACTCCACCCCCATTACAAGGGCACCAGATTCACTACTTTATTCAAGAACTGGGTTTGCAACTAGACATGACACTTTCACTGGTCTTGGAGCAATAACCAGGTGATCCCTCAGTACTTGCTTTTTCAGTGTTCACAAATATTTTGCCCCTCTGCCATTTTTTTCCTCTCCAACACAGCTAGCTGAGAATTATGCACATTATTTAACCTATATTAAAAAAAGCATTCCTTCCACTTCATATCCAATACAGTGATAACTACAAGGCTGATCATGCCTCACAGAGGATCCTGGTTTCCAGTTCGTTCTATTTCACATATTTCACAACATTGGGGATTTAAAATTAGATAGTGTTTCACCAGAACTATTTTGGGGTATCTGCAAGGGGAGTTTGCAGGACAAATGACACAGAAAATCACAAATGTTAAAACTTATTGAATCAACTCAACCAAAATCAATTCTGCTGTCTCAAAATACTGGATTACCAGCTTCATGGTTTTGCACTCCATTCCCCCTTGCCACCCCCCCCCCCAACTCTGACAAGAAAAACAGGGTAGATTTTTGTACAAAATAAGACATTCCTATTCATACAGGAACATTCTTTGAATCCTCATCTCTTTCTTTCTCCCTTCCTGTATGGTTCACTTTACTCATTATCGTCTCTGTACCCCTTAGCTTGTCTTGCACTCTCTCCCTCTTGCTGCAAGTCTCTATATCTTAATCTTTTCTCTCCTGTATGCCTCCCTATTTCACTTGGTTTCTGACACGTGTTCTTTTATTGAGGTATTGTTTCTATCACTTACCCTTTTTTAAAGTCTAGGGTATATAACAAGGTATGTGTACCAGGTCAGAGATGACTGCCAGGATCAGGTAGGTGTGTGAAAGGTGTTGTGACACAGAGAACGGAGACAAGCAGGCCTCCAAATAGAGCACATGTGCCAGCCACCACAGTGAAGGTATCAACCAGGAGGTCCAGAGCACTCAAGGTACGTGTGCCTTGGTGGGGGAAGTGTGGGAATCATGACATGGCGTCACTTGACAGAGCCACAGAGCCGCAAGAAAAAGTTACTTCACACAAAGTCTTTATCTTTTTAGCAATGGGCTACTGCCATTGAGAGCACTCCAAAAAGGATTCTATAAAAACAAACGAATTAAAATCTCTCACCTGTGACACCACATCCTCAATCACTGGTCTTTTACACTTTTAACAGCCAGAACATACCATTGCTTGTAAAATACTACACACAGAATCACAAAAACTATTAATTGCTGTTTCATGTTAAACCAACATGATCAGCAAACTATTATTACTTGCATTTGAACGACGGATATTCAAAATCCTGAAAAAATTGTCAGGTCAAGTTTGCTCTCATTTTATGACGCAATAAACTGAGACTATGGCCCCAAGTTTCCACATGATTTGCTCCTGATTTTTAGGAGCAACTGGTGTCGAACGGAGTATCTTAGAAATCGGAATTCTCGTCATTTAGTTTGCTCCAGTTCTAGTCAGTTAGAACAGTTTCACTTTGGAACAGAATTTTCTTTTCAAAAGGGGGCATGTACGGCCACTTACGCCTGTTTTCAAAGTTTCGTCAGTGAAAACTTACTCCAAACTAACTTAGAATGGAGTAAGTGAAGATTTTTGTACGCTCGAAAAAAGCTTGTCTACACTTTAGAAAATCAGACGTAGGTTACAAATCAGGCGTAGGGAATGGTGGGGGGGGGGTTTAAAGGGAAGTTTACAAACATTAAACACTTCAGTTTTACAAATAAAGAAAGAGCCATCATCAATAATAAATGATAAATACATCAATAAATCAATCAAAAAAAAATTAATAAGAAATAATTTTTTTTTTAAATCAATAAATAAAACATTTTCTACTTATCGACTGTAGCACCGGGAGCCCTCCAACAGCATGCTGGGATGCCCCTCCCGCCCCGCCCCCGCCCAGTGTGTCTCTATCTCTCTGTCTGTCAGTGTCTGTGTTTCTGACAGCGAGGGGAGGGATGGGGGAGAAGGGGGGGGGGGAAGGAGAAAGGAGATGGAGGGGAGGGGGGGGGGGGGAAGAGGAGATTGGGGGGGGGGGGGAAGAAAGGAGATTGGGGGGGGGGGGAGAAAGGAGATTTGGGGGGGGGGGGGAGTAAGGAGATTGGGGGGGGGGGAGAAAGAGAAAGGAGATTGGGGGGGGGGGGGAGAAAGGAGATTGGGGGGGGGGGAGAAAGGAGATTGGGGGGGGGGGGGAGGAGAGAAAGGAGATTGGGGGGGGGGGGGGAGAGAGAAAGGAGATTGGGGGGGGGAGAAAGGAGATTGGGGGGGGAGAAAGGAGATTGGGGGGGGAGAAAGGAGATTGGGGGGGGAGAAAGGAGATTGGGGGGGGAGAAAGGAGATTGGGGGGGGAGAAAGGAGATTGGGGGGGGAGAAAGGAGATTGGGGGGGGAGAAAGGAGATTGGGGGGGGGAGAAAGGAGATTGGGGGGGGGAGAAAGGAGATTGGGGGGGGGAGAAAGGAGATTGGGGGGGGGAGAAAGGAGATTGGGGGGGGGGAGAAAGGAGATTGGGGGGGGGGGAGAAAGGAGATTGGGGGGGGGGAGAAAGGAGATTGGGGGGGGGGGAGAAAGGAGATTTGGGGGGGGGAGAAAGGAGATTGGGGGGGGGGGGAGAGAAAGGAGATTGGGGGGGGGGGGAGAGAAAGGAGATTGGGGGGGGGGGGAGAGAAAGGAGATTGGGGGGGGGGGAGAAAGGAGATTGGGGGGGGGAGAAAGGAGATTGGGGGGGGGGAGAAAGGAGATTGGGGGGGGGGGGGGGGGGGGGAGGAAAGAGAGAAAGAAGATTGGGGGGGGGGGGGGGGGAGAAAGAAGGGAGGCTGAACGGGCCGGGCCCGAGACTTCGGGCAGGGCCCGTCCCCAGCACCAGATTTACAGATAGGTGGCGTTGGGTCGGGTCGGGGGTTGGTGGGAGGGAGGTCGGTTCGGTTCGGGGGGGGAGGGAGGGAGGGAGAGGGAGGTCAGGTCTGATCCAGTCCAGGGTCGGGTCCAGTCGGGGGGGGGGGGATCGGGAGTCGGGTCCGGGGAAGCGGGAGTCGGGTCAGGTCCTGGAGGGGGGGGGGAAAAGAGTGAAGCGTGAGCGGGAGTCGGGGGGGGGGGGGGGGGGGGGTCGGGTCCGGAAGCGGGAGTCGAGTCAGGTCGAGAGGAAGCAGGAGCTGGCCGTGGGAAGAGCCTTATTCACACAGCCCCAGTGAGGCCATTCGGCCAGGGCTAGGGGCTGTGTGCTTTGGGCCCCTCCCACACAGTTTCGGGCGCCTGGAGCTACTGCACTTGCGCGCCCACTGTAGCACGCATGTGCAGAGGTCCCTGCACTGTTTTCAGCGCAGGGACCTGGCTCCGCCCCCTACAGCTCCTGCTGCGCTGCGCCGAGGGCCAGAGGACCTGGAGGGAGGTGGAGAATACGGAGGTTTTTTTTAGGCGCACTTTGTGGCGTGAAAAACGGGCGTCCAGGTCGGCACTGCGCCGTTCTAGGCGCGGCTCGAAACTTGGGCCCAGAAAATGCAGGTTTTTAAAGCCTGCAGCAGAAATCCAATTCACTCACCTCAGCATCCAGATGTGGGTGGTCTATATCCATGTGTGCAGCTTGAGGTCTCCAAGTACCTTGTTCACTCACAGCATTATCTTTCCTCTCCACCCGATGTCCCAAATGGTCTTTTATCTGATCATACTCTTGCAGTGCCTGCTTTTCCAAATTGCTCCTCAGTCTCACTTGCATTTGAGTTTCTCCGTATTGCTGCTGTAACTGAGCTTTCTGCAAATGAGCTTCTAGGGTCAGTTTCTGCTGTTCAGATTGCCACAGAAAAGCCATCTGTTGCTGCTTCTGTTGTTCCAATTCATGCAACTAATGAAAAAACAAAAGTGGAGACAGGTATACATTAATATCAAAATTTTAATTTAATGAATTCAATTTCCACCCCTTTCTTCCCATACCTTTTTCATGAAAACATTGAAGGGAAAGACTGGATGACACAACAGGTTCGAACTGGGACTCAAGTCTACCATCACATTTCTGTAACTCTGAAGTTTGGATGTATGGAAAGAACTTTATTGCACCATAACCATGCTGTAACATGCTTGATGTTGACGGAATTACTGGGGAAAATGTTCTGCTCACCATACCGACAAGCACAAATTCAAGCCTTGTGCCCTACCAAAAACTCTCTTTTTGTTAAAAAAATATTTGCACTGTAGATACCACAGGAGTACATATATCCAGGGCAACAATGAGGAAAATCACCGAGAATGCAGACCCTCTCAATGTCAAGGCATTGCCCTTACACCACATCACACAAAAGCATTTTCCCTGCATTGCCAAATCGGTTATTTTCCGAAGAAAGTAGAAAATAAAAATAAAATGTGATACAACAACTTGCATTTATATAGCACCTTTAAAATAGTAAAACATCAAGGCACTTCACAGGAGCTTTATCAGCCAAATGTGGCACCAAACCAGAGAGAGATATTAGGACAGGTGACCAAACGCTTGGTCAAAGAGACAGGTCTAAAGGAGCAACTTAAAAGGAGAAATGTGAGGTAGAGAGGCAGAGGGGTTTAGGGAGAGAATTCAAGCGACTAGGGCCTAGGCAGCTGAAGGCACAGCCGCCAATGGTGGTGTGAAGAAAATCAGTGAAAAGATAATGAAGGGTTGTAGCGCTGGGGAAGGTTACAGAGATAGGGAACGGTAAGGCCATGGAGGGATTTGAACACAATGATGAGAATTAAAAAAAAATAAACTCAAGCCTTTATAGAAAGCAGCCCCTTGGACAGCTGGACAAAAGGGGATCTTGAAATGTGAAGGAAGCTTCCATTTCAAGAACGAATACAACTCTAAGCTAGCAATAAAAAAAATGATCATTCCAACATTCCTCAAGTAAAACAGCAGCTCTGCTGGTACTAACCGAGCACATTGATTGGGGTTTTATGATTGCAAATATTTGCAGAGATACTAGACCATTATATGAATCTGGTAGATAAAACTGGAGTTGGTTGAAGGAGAGGAATTTGTTCCGTGGATCCTGTACAATTGTGCAATTCCACAAGGGCTTTGTCCTAACTCGCACCAAGTCCCGATCACCCAACACGCCTGTGATGGCTGACCTACATTGGCTCCCTGTTAAACAACGCCTCAATTTCAAAATTCTCATCCTGGTTTACAAATCCCTCCATGGCCTCGCCTCTCCCTATCGCTAATCTCTTTCAGCCTCAACTCCACGAGATGTCTGCGCTCCTCAAATTCTGCCCTTTTGAACATCCCTGATTATAACTGCTCAACCATCGGTGGCCGTGCCTTCAGCTGCTTGCGCCCCAAGCTCTGGAACTCCCTCCCTAAACCTCTCCTTCCTCCTTTAAGACGCTCCTTAAAACCTACCTCTTTTAACCAAGCTTTTGGTTACCTGTCGTACTTTCTTCTTATGTGGCTCAGTGTCAAATTTATCTGTTTCGTCTTATAATACTGCTGTGAAGCATCAAGGCGCTATATAAATAAACATTGTTGTTGTTGTTATAGTAGTAAGGTAAAACCTTCAAAGCCAAAAAAGGATTTCCATGTGATTAGAACCAGGAAATCAGTCAAGATATATGGTGGGGGCCGGTATGGCTGGGAGAAGTCCGTCAAGACCCACACTGGTAGCGAAACCACCCAGAGGAAAATCCAGCCTAAAATATTTATTTTTAGCTTTGTTTTTTTCAAATTCTCAGCTAGATTGCCAGTGCAGTTAAGTGTCAGAGACTTATCCAGATGACCAATTCACAAAGCATCAGCATTATTGATATAGGAGGAGAATAAAATGTATTTGAGGAACTCCGCATGGTAAAAATTATGGTAATCTTGATCTGGAAAGAGGCACAATTTTAGTTCTAAATTATCAGAAGCTGACAAATTAATTTCAAATACAAGTTCAGTGGGGCATGCAGCAGTGCTAACTTGCACTTGGTTGCATGTCGGAAGAGTATTACTTTTCTTTGAGGGTGGGAAGAGATTATAACAAAATGCACAAAAATGACTAGAACTTAGCAAATATTTTTCTTTTGAGTTTCCACGAACATACTTGTTTCCTTCTGTCTACTTCAGATCTAATTCTACTCGCTTGCTCTTTCGGATGACATAAGGTTGTATTTCCAGCCATTACGGTATCTTCAGAAACTTCGTTTTGCTCTATAAAAGCAGAACAGCATAGATTATGCTTCACAAATACAAGATATAAACATTCTGAGCCGGATTTTCACCAGGTTTGCAACCGGGTTTTCACTGCGATTTGACCCTCCGCGGTGAAAATCCGGTCGGTGGGATCCTTGGGTACCTCTTTGCAGCGGCGCTTCCAAGAACTGCCATGGAGAAGCACACTGACGTGCAACAATGCAGATTGCGTTTGAGTCGCACTTCCGGCACTCTTCTGACTTGTACGCCGCACCAAGAATACCGACATGTCAAACCTGTCGGTACAGCCCTGTCAGCAGCGGTAAGTATGAATAACTTTAAAAGTTAAAGTTTTTATTTTTTTAATTATTTTTCAGCGATTTAGTAGCTAAGGGTTTTGTGAATGTTTATTGGAATTTTATTTTCCCCCCCCTCCCAAGGCCTCTCTCGCAGCGTTCCCAGCCCTGGACCAAAGGTGCCGAAACTCACAGTTTACACAGCGAATCGTCATGCAACGCCTCCTTTACCGATGCTGTAAAGGCCGAAAGTTCGGCCTAAAAAAGGTACCGCAGAAAAAAAACGGTAATTTTGGCGTAAAACTAGTTTTCGCTGAAAACCAAAAATCTAGCCCATTAATTATTTTCCATCAAACCTGCAGTGCATCAAGTTGAACTTATTTGAAATTCTATTCTAATAATATTTGATTTTAAAAAAACAATATTTCTAAAACTGTAATGTTACAAATCTTTAGTTTTAAAATTAGTTTGGATGAAAGTGCAGTCTACAAAAAGGAATCAAAATTTAACATTTCTTACCACACTTACGTTGATTGGCATGAACTAGCACTGACTGCATTTCTGGATGCTCTTCACTTGCATCCCTGTTGGCTGTGGATTTTGTTGAAGTTCTTTGCTCGCTTTCTTCACTTGTGTTCGAACCAGACTCAATGGTCATATCTTTGTTTACATCCTTTGGTTCGGGCTTTGATGTATAATGATTCCTTTGCGTCCTTATCTTGGTAAATAGTTTCTTTAAGGCTGCCTTAGATGGGCTTGCAGAAGGGTGACTGGATATTACCAATGGTGGGACTTCATAGTAGCAAAAAAAAGGTAAAATTAGTTACCATGTGCAAACATTTTCTAAACCATTCTACTAATTGTTTCATTTACCTTACTGAAAATTAAACAAAAATATCCTAAAAATGTGATGATCCAGAGAATAAAACATGAATACAAACAAACATATGGATGATGCAAATGTGTAGTACATTAGTGGTATTATTCAACGTGCTGTACTATACAACATGGAGAACAATTTTATTTATAGGGTTAAAGAAATGCCTTCAGACCCAATAAGCCCATCCCTTTTTGACTGATCAATTCTACCCCAGCTGCTTTCTCATCATATCACAGGACCCCTTCCACCTCCAGAAATATATCCAGTTGCCTCTTGAACCCAATTTATAGCATTTGCTTCAGCAGTCATCCCGAGCAACTTATTCGAAAACATTTCACCCTTTGCGCAAAGTGAAAATACACAATTTCATTTCTTACCCCTACTTAGGTTCCCTGTATTGAAGCCTATGACAGCGAATGAAAATAGATTTCTCATGGAGTCTCCTGCATTGTTAAAATTAATGGCTAGAAAATCGTGCGAGCAAATTTGTTTAAATTCCTGACATGCACATCTTTACACACGAGCACCAGTGCATAAAATCTACCTCAACATTAAGAAAATATTTCCATGATTTTGCATGTAAATGGTGGCACATATGATCGTGAATTAAATAGCAGAATCTGCTCATTTACGCTAGTTCATTCTTACCTGAAGCCAATCTGAAACTAACCACTTACCACAAAACATCCCAACCTGTACCTCTACAAGACCTGGTTTGTAAATCTTAACAAAGTTGATGTTCAAATTGGGAAACGAGAGAAAAGGTCAAAATGGACACAATTTCCAAATAGCTTCTTAAAATGGGGCATTAACAGATAATCCTTTATTGCACTAAACACAAATGGGTCATGAAAGCCAAACGTCCAAACAAGAACCGAAACAAACTAGGTTTTAAACCACTAATAGATGCTCCAAAACATAAAGAACATAGAAGCAATTAAATCATAGTACCTGTACAGTATTGCACAAACTTTTTCCATTTTGTGATATATACTCTGTTTATGGATGTTTGGTGGGATTAATTGGAGCTATCAATGATTCCCCATTCCCTTCACCGCCCCCCCCCCCCCCCCGCCACCAACATATTGGCCTTTGACACAAATCTCTTCTTGGGCTCACTCCACGTTATCTCTGCATCCCAGCTTGTACCCTTCACGCTTCAGTACAACTTTGGGTGTTCTCCTGCTCCATCACTAGTGACAGAACATTAATCTATTATGGACCTGCTCTCTGAAATACTTTACTAACCCATCACCCCACACCCCTTGCTTTACAACTTCAAAAATCTTCTCAAACCTAACTCTTTCAACCAGCCTGTGTGTACCTAATCTATTTCTCCCACATTTTGGTTCAGTGAATGCCCATGCTGTGCACTCCACCATCCACCACTTAACGTCGGCAAGCGATGCTGTGGTCTCCATCCAGGCCACTGAAATGAATTTCCTTGATTGAGCTTGTCCACTCGTCCAGTAGGTTTCCCGGCAAATTAGAGGAACCAGGTCTAGTGACCTCATTTGATGATGCATCATCAGATGGTTTCCTTAAAGGGACCATGGCAAAATTTATTTTGACATTTGTGCTGTCAGTGTTCTACAATACTGTAGTGCTACAAACACTGACAAGCACTGCAGAGGTGCACGGCTGAACCCAAGCTCTCCCATGACCCCCAGAGGAAGTCTCAGCACAAAGGGAGGTCCTCTTCACAAGAACACAATAGGAGCAGGAGTAGGCCATTTGACCCCTCGAGCCTGCTCTGTCATTTAATAAGATCATGGCTGATCTGATCATGGACTCAGTTCCACTTCCCTGCCCGCTCCCCATAACCCTTATCGCTCAAAAATCTGTCTATCTCCGCCTGAAATATATTCAATGACCCAGCCTCCCAGCTCTCCGGAGCAGAGAATTCCATAGATTTACAACGCTCAGAGAAGAAATTCCTCCTCATCTCAGTTTAAAAATCGGCAGCCCCTTATTCTGAGACTATGGCCCCTAGTTTTAGTTTCCCCTATGTGTGAAAATATAGTCTCTGCATCCAACTTGTCGAGCCCTCTCATTATCTTATGTTTCGATAAGATCACCTCTCAATTCTTCTGAACTCCAATGAGTATAGTCCCAACCTACTCAACCTATCTTCATAAGTCAACCACCTCATCTCTAGAATCAACCTGGTGAACCTTCTCTGAACAGCCTCCAATGCAAGTATATCCTTCCTTAAATACGGAGACCAAAACTGTAAGCAGTACTCCAGGTGTGGCCTCACCAATACCCTGTACAGTTGTAACAGGACTTCTCTGCTTTTATACTCTATCCCCCTTGCAATAAAGGCCAAGATTCCATTTGCCTTCCTGATCACTTGCTGCACCTGCATACTATCCTTTTGTGTTTCATGCACAAGGACCCCCAGGTGCTGTACTGAAGCACTTTGCAATTTTTCTCCATTTAAATTATATAATTTGCTTTTCTATTTTTTCTTCCAAAGTGGATAACCTCACATTTTCCCAAATTATACTCCATCTGCCAAATTTTTGCCCACTCACTTAGCCTGTCTATATCCCATTGCAGATTTTGTGCCCTCCTCACAATTTGCTTTCACACCCATCTTTGTATCAGCAAACTTGGCTACATAACTTGGTTGAAGGGACCGAGAGTAATTAATATAGATTGTAAATAGTTGAGGCCCTAGCACCGATCCCTGCAGCACCCCACTAGTCACGGTTTGCTAACCAGAAAATGACCCATTTATTCCGACTCTTGTTTTCTGTTAGCCAATCCTCAATCCATGCTAATATATTACCTCCAACCCCATGAACTTTTATCTTCTGCAGTAACCTTTTATGTGACACCTTATCGAATGACTTCTGTAAATGCAAATACACCACATCCACTGGTTCCCCCTTATCCACCCTGTGCGTTACATCCTCAAAGAACTCCAGCAAATTTGTCAAACATGATTTCCCTTTCATAAAACCATGCTGACTCTGCTGGATTGAATTGTGCTTTTCCAAATGTCCTGCTACTGCTTCCTTAATCATGGACTCCAGCATTTTCCCAATGACAGATGTTAGGCTAACCGGTCTATAGTTTCCTGCTTTCTGTCTCTCTCCTTTCTTAAAGAGGGGCGTTACATTTGCATCACTACATTTGCATCACATTCCCTTCCCATGAGCAGAAGAGACCTCTCCAGGAGATCAACATAGCCTGGTTGCACATTGCATAGGAGGGCACAAGCAGGGATGTGGTCAGGAGGAGCTGGATGCAGAGTTGCAAATGTTTCAATTATCTCAGTAGATCACGAAACATTAGCTCAATGCCACACAACCTCATCCTGCTGTGCCTCTAATCACATCCTCATCACTCTTCCCTATTCGACTCCTGCACACCCTTACTCACACCAAGTTACATTGCACCTCCACCCATCCCTCTCTATCTACATTATCAAACCCTCCTCTCACTAGCCACCCCTCACAATCACCCTCATCCTACTGCAATCATATCAACGAACACACAAAAATAGGCACTTGGGTGTTTTGCTTAAGAATTCATAGCAACACATCGCTATTAAGAACTAGTTGGTTTATTAACAACCCCAGACCCAACTGACTGGGATTTTATTGAGTCTTGTGAACATCACGTGTGGCTAAGCCACTCACTATGCAACAAGCTCTGCATACCCGTGAGCATACATTACTGTTCTCCCCCTCTTTCTTTTAGACGCAAGGTATTTATAAAATATTTCAAAAAATTACTTATGATTACAATTTTACAAATTCGACAGCTGAGTCTGAGCATCTTGTTGTAATCTTTTTGCTTCCTCCTGCTCCGGCCTCCATTTCATGACAATTGGCAGGCTATGCCCGTTTTCTATATTTTTTTATTTGACTCAGGAGTCTGTTTTGGGGAATTTCTGTTTTCAGGGCGTGTAGCCCAAGATTCCTGACCTCTATCGTCCTGTGTCCTCGAGTTTCCTTGAAATCCTTACATCTGTCCGATTATTAATGTTCTTCTTAAGATCTTGGTATTCCCAGTTATCAATAGCCGGTCTAATTGGTTTGCATTTTCTCATTGACCTTCTCAACTGAACCACCCCCACCCCCCTGGAAGACAGAGTCTCTGCGTCATTGTAGCATACCCGCAAAACCGCCTTCAGTTGGCTGCATCAGAGTTGATGGGCATATGGACGATGTGACCGTTGAAGTACTTGGACCTACCAACTCACTCTGATCATCATCCAAGTCAGACTCATAATCATCTACTCGTGTTACCAAAGGTGCATCACTTACTAGAAATATTTGATCCACATGAACCTTCCTGATGTATTCATCAATTTTGACCAGGTACTGCTTGGTGCCACATACCCGAATAATTGTCCCCCATTTGTGTTGACTTGCCATTTTCAACTCTGTTTCTGGGCTCACTGTAAATTTAGCTGGGCAGTGGGGGTGCCGCCAAGACGTACTGCTGCACGCTATGCCACCACCCACATGGTGACATCAGAGCGTGGAACGCCCCCTTGACGCCGCGACTGCGGAGTTAGCCAAGTACGGTGGCCTTACCAGCAGGCGTTCGTACAGCCTGGAAAAGCTGGTGGGACATAGAGGATCCCGGGGCGGTAGTGTCCAGGGATCAAGGCAAGTGGTTAAGAACAAAGGGGACTACAGTGGGATGAGGGCAGAGTTGGCTAAAGTAGACTGGGAACACAGACTAAACGGTGGCACAATTGAGGAACAGTGAAGGACTTTTAAGGAGCTCTTTCATAGTGCTCAACAAAAATATATTCCAGTGAAAAAGGGCGGTAAGAGAAGGGATAACCAGCTGTGGATAACCAAGGAAATAAAGGAGAGTATCAAATTAAAAACCAATGCGTATAAGGTGGCCAAGGTTAGTGGGAAAATAGAAGATTGGGAAAATTTTAAACGACAGCAAAGAATGACTAAGAAAGCAATAAAGAAAGGAAAGATAGATTACGAAAGTAAACTTGCGCAAAACATAAAAACAGATAATAAAAGCTTTTACCAATATATAAAATGGAAAAGAGTGACTAAAGTAAATGTTGGTCCCTTAGAAGATGAGAAGGGGGATTTAATAATGGTAAATGTGGAAATGGCTACGACCTTAAATAATTATTTTGCTTCGGTCTTCACAGTGGAAGGCACAACAACCATGCCAAAAATTGCTGGTCACGGGAATGTGGGAAGGGAGGACCTTGAGACAATCACTATCACTAGGGAGGTAGTGCTGGACAGGCTAATGGAACTCATGGTAGACAAGTCCCCTGGTCCTGATGAAATGCATCCCAGGGTATTAAAAGAGATGGCGGAAGTTATAGCAGATGCATTCGTTATAATCTACCAAAATTCTCTGGACTCTGGGGAGGTACCAGCGCATTGGAAAGCAGCTAATGTAACGCCTCTGTTTAAAAAAGGGGGCTGACAAAAGGCAGGTAACTATAGGCCAGTTAGATTAACATCTGTAGTGAGGAAAATGCTTGAAGCTATCATTAAGGAAGAAATAGCGGGACATCTAGATAGGAATAGTGCAATCAAGCAGACGCAACATGGATTCATGAAGGGGAAATCATGTTTAACTAATTTACTGGAATTCTTTGAGGATATAACGAGAATGGTGGATAGAGATGTACCGATGGATGTGGTGTATTTAGATTTCCAAAAGGCATTCAATAAGGTGCCACACAAAAGGTTACTGCAAAAGATAAAGGTACGCGGAGTCAGAGGAAATGTATTAGCATGGATAGAGAATTGGCTGGCGAACAGAAAGCAATCAGGATAAATGGGTCCTTTTCGGGTTGAAATCGGTGGTTAGTGGTGTGCCACAGGGATCGGTGCTGGGACCACAACTGTTTACAATATACATAGATGACCTGGAAGAGGGGACAGAGTGTAGTGTAACAAAATTTGCAGATGACACAAAGATTATGGGAAAGCGGGTTGTGTAGAGGACACAGAGAGGCTGCAAAGAGATTAAGATAGGTTAAGCGAATGGGCTACAGTTTGGCAGATGGAATACAATGTCGGAAAATGTGAGGTCATCCACCTTGGGGGAAAAAAAAAAAAACAGTAAAAGGGAATATTATTTGAAAGGGGAGAAACTACAACATGCTACAGTGCAGAGGGACCTGGGGGTCCTTGTGCATGAATCCCAAAAAGTTAGTTTGCAGGTGCAGCAGGTAATCAGGAAGACGAATGGAATGTTGGCCTTCATTGCCAGAGGGATGGAGTACAAAAGCGGGGAGGTCCTGCTGCAACTGTACAGGGTATTGGTGAGGCCGCACCTGGAGTACTGTGTGCAGTTTTGGTCACCTTACTTAAGGAAGGATATACTAGCCTTGGAGGGGGTAGAGACGATTCACTATGCTGATTCCGGAGATGAGGGGGTTACCTTATGATGATAGATTGAGTAGACTGGGTCTTTACTCGTTGGAGTTCAGAAGGATGAGGGGTGATTTTATAGAAACAATCAAAATAATGAAAGGGATAGACAAGATAGAGGCAGAGAGGTTGTTTCCACTGGTCGGGGAGACTAGAACTAGGGGGCACAGCCTCAAAATACAGGGGAGCCAATTTAAAACCGAGTTGAGAAGGAATTTCTTCTCCCAGAGGGTTCTGAATCTGTGGAATTCTGAATCTGTGGAATTCTCTGCTCAAGGAAGCAGTTGAGGCTAGCTCATCGAATGTATTGAAATCACAAATAGATAGATTTTTAACCAATAAGGGAATTAAGGGTTATGGGGAGCGAGCGGGTAAGTGGAGCTGAGTCCACGGCCAGATCAGCCATGATCTTTTTGAATGGCGGAGCAGGCTCGAGGGGCTAGATGGCCTACTCCTGTTCTTATGTTCTGTTTATTTTTTTTAGCATTACGTATGAATGGGACCAGTGGGGAAGTGTGGGTATGGGTGAGGGAAATTGTTGGAAACTTTTTAAAAATTCATTTTCTTCATCTCGCATGCTAGTAGCCTACAGTCAGGAAATTCAGTAGGCCTTCTGAGATATTGCTCCGTTGGCACCCGAGGATGAGTGTGCAATGTCACTTTTAGCGCTGCTCTCTCATCTTTGGGCGGTAAAACTGAATTTTGCAGTTTGAAGCGGCACCTACCGCATGGCGTTAAAATCAGCACTCAGCCGATGACACCGCCTCAAAAATGGCAGGACCGAATTTAGACGTCGAAGTCTTTTATCTAACCCAGGCCAATAAACAAAACCGGGCCACCGCTTTCATGCTTACGATGCCACCATGAAGTTCCTTCAAGACTGGCCTGTATTGCACTGGGAATGACTACTCTCGAGCCCCATTTTAGACATCCCTGCTCACATGATTATTATCGCTGGCACAAATTAAGGGCTTTATTCCCTCGTCTAAATGAGTCCGATCTTCAGATCGCCCTCACTGGGTGTGCTCATCGGCCTGCTGTAACGTGGCATCTTTCTGTGTGCCCTCTGCAATAACAGAGGTAGTGAATCGATGTTGATGAGAACTTTCCAGAGTAAAAATCGACTACTCGCGGCCAATTTCAGAAACTTCACGAGGCAACCTTGAAAGAGCACCATCACTGCATTCTGCTTAGATGTGCAATACTCGATTTTGTAATCTTACTGAGACAATAAAATAGCCGATCTTTGCATCCCTGAAGCTGCCATAGATGGAATTGCTGCTTTTGGGCCCACGATAGCTAGTAATGGTTTGTGATCGGTTAATAATGTGAATTGGCGTCCCAAAAGAAACTGGTGAAACTTTCTAATATAAAATATAATTGCCAAAGCCTCTCTCTCAATCTGGGCATCATTTTGTTCGCTTTTGTTAAGCATGCGCGATGCAAAGGCAACCGTTTTTTCCTGACTATCATGCATAACATGGCTGAATCACTGCTCCCACACAATACCCAGAGGCATCATAATCTAGTCTTAATTCATGAGTCAGATTATAATGGACGAAAAGAGCACTACTGCTCAAGCGTTGCTTGCATGTGTCATATGCATTCTGTTGCTCTTTGTCCTATATCCAACGCACACTTGTCTTTAATAAATAATGGAGTGGTAGGAGCACCATTACTCGTCCAGGAAGGAAACAAACATAATATTGGTCCATGCCTAAAAAGGATCGCAATTAAGTAACATTTTCCGGCTCCGGAGCCATCATGATGGCTCGCATTTTCTCCTTAACTGGTTGAAGACCATTTTCATCTACCCGCAATCCTCGATAAACCGCCTCGAGCTGTATGAATACTGTACCAATCCAAACAAAGCACTCTTAGCCAATCTTTGCACACAAGTGTCGACTGATTAGCATATTTCAATATAACAAATAGGTAATTTACTATACACTCCATTTGTCCAAGCGTCTGCAATTTTTCCCCGAATATGTTTTCAGCTTCGTTGAGCTTGCCTTTAGTGGTATGCCACTGAAATTCTTGCAATACATACCGACTCGTTGAGCAATCAGCTGCTGTATCCATTGCCATATTGATCCATCGATTATTAATCAGTACGAACATTCTGAAATCCTGACATAAGGAATGCACTGCCTTGCCCTTCATTGCATATACACCAAAACCTACACTGTTCTGATCAGTTGCCACCCAGTGAAGTCTTTGATTATCATTAGGCCTGTCCTTGGATTTACATGAGGCTGCAATGTGTCCCCTTTCCCACTTGAACAGACAATGTTCTGTGGTATGGTTGCCATTACACCTATACAGCCTTGTGGCTGTGAACTGTTACTACTGCCGTTAATGGGTGAAATTCCATATAATTTTTTCTGCCATTTCCACAGAGGTGGGGTACCTTGCAAGCGCACTCAAAAAATAGATCATCTATACCTAACAATTTTGACTGGATGAGTTCATCCGTTAATCCACACAAATTTATCTTGAAGAGCCCAGTTTAGGAATCCTCCAAAATTGCAGAGTAGAGACAATTTTCTTATGGCAACAACGTATTCACTAATGGTTTCATCAGGCCTTTGGTTTCTCATTACAAACTTGCAGCTCTCCGCAGTTTCTAAAAGCTGTGAATCAAAATGATTCTCCAATATCTGTAGTATGTCAGAGAAGGAAGCATCCGTAAGCTTTCTTGGGTTAACCAATTCACCAAGATACTACGGGTCCGAGTTTGGTCGACCCTCCGCCAGCAGTCTCGATGGTTTTTGGGCGCTCTCGTCAGGTCCTCACGCCGGCGGGGAGAGAAGACCGCTGGAGACTGTCCGCTGGCGTCCGTCGGCATGCAACGCCCGCAAGAGTCCCCCTGCCTGCTGAGTTGCCAGCTTGGTCCGGGCGGTCCTCCGCTCCAGCAGAAGAAAGTGCCTTGTGGAGGCAAGTATGTAGATCTGCAAAAAAGTTAGTGCACTTCTTTTCTTTATTTCTTTTGCAAGGATTTTAGTGAATGGGGTCCCTGAAGGATTTCTGGTGCATTTTTAAAAAATTGTTGTGAAATTTTTTTTAAAAAATCCATTCCGCCCTCCCTGGGCCCAACTCTGTCCTCAGCGGTACTTTGCGCCCAGAATGGGACCTACCACCCGCTGCTGCCCAGAATCGATGTGCAAGACCCATTTTTGCCACCGGGCAGTCTTTCCCACATTTTTTCACCAAACTTCTGCCCAAAGTATCATCAGGATCTTAGCGGCCCTTTGGACAGTAATTAGGGTCCCAAGTTTCCACACGCGGTGAAAAAGGCGCCCCTCAGAGCTGGGCGCCTGTTTCTCGCGCCGAAAACGGCGCCTGAAAAAAAAACGCGGTATTCTCGAGCTCCTTGGAGCTCGATGTCTGCTTGGCGCCGCGCACAGGGGGCGGAGCCTACCACTCGCGCCGATTTTGTAAGTAGGAGGGGGCGGGTACAATTTAAATGAGGCTTCTTGGTGCCGGCAACCATGCGCGTGCGCGCTGGCGCAGTCTAAAGTAAACATTGGCACTCGGCCATTTTAAAAAGTGCTGCAGAAAAAGTGAAAATTTGTTTATTGAACCCTTGCAAAGGTTTGCATTTTAATTTTCTTGATATTTCTGTGTGTGAGAGAGTGCTTTTAGCAGCACTGCTGAATAAATCACCTGCTGAATTAATGTTGGCTCTTTAACCAGTGATACTGCAGCAACTGTGCATTTTAATTCAGCCTTTACAACTCGTTACCGTTTCAATCCCCACCACTCATTCTGTAATTAAAGATAGACTGTGATAAACGGGACACATGCACTTGTTTGAGACTATTCAAATTCTTTGTAGCTGTTCAATTTTTAACATTTTTTAATAAAACCACATTGCCCTTCCATGATCAGCACTGAGGCTTCTTGCTGCTTTCTCCCCCTGCCGTCGGTCGGTCCCGACGGCAAACCGCTGCCTTAAGTACGAGGCTTCTTGCTGCTTTCTCCGCCTGCCATCGGTCGGTGCAGACGGCAAACCGCTGCCTCAAGCACTGAGGCTTCTTGCAAATTTTTATTCATGTTGGATTTATTTGTATAAGTATAACTAAGGATTGATTGTAGAATTTAATGACTTCCCTTCCCCCCCCTCGCCCCACCTCGTTCCCGACGCCTAATTTGTAACCTGTGCCTGATTTTTTAATGTGTAGACAAGGTTTTTTCAAGCGTACAAAAATCTTCACTTGCTCCATTCTAAGTTAGTTTGGAGTACGTTTTCACTGTGGAAACTTTCAAATCAGGTGTCAGTGGCCGGACACGCCCCCTTTTGAAGAAAAAATTCTGTTCAAAAGTGAAACTGTTCTACCTGACTAGAACTGCAGAAAACTTAAATGTGGAGAATTCCGATTTCTAAGATACTCTGTTCTCTACCAGTTGCTCCTAAAAATCAGGAGCAAATCATGTGGAAACTTGGGGCCTAGGTTTCACCAAACTCAGGCCCTATAATTCTCTGCTCCAATCATGACTGACCGAGTAGCTTTCATTTTCTCCTGAACCACTTGATTCCTTAATTGCAAATCTACCGCACCTGCTTGGATTTCATTGACATCATTAGCTCTTAAAAAAAACATTTGCAATATTTCCCTGTCGGGATCTGCCACCATGCGCCTTTACCATATGTCGGGTCTGTCAGCGCTGAGCAGACCTGACACGCAGTGGCGGAAATTAAAATAATTATTGGCTTGCTTACAGCCACTTAATTTCTTTTCCCCCCCAGCTTTTTAGATTTGACAGGTTGCCTACTGGTTTCCCGCTGTGCCTAAACATCGTCTGACGCAGGTCAGTGGCGATTGAATCAGCTGATGAGTTGACAACTTCTGATGTCAAATCAAAGCTCCCAGCTGAGAAGTGCTCCCTTAAATCACTAGCTTCTCAAAACTGCATTTCCACTTCAGATTCAGAATGCTGCTAGTCTATACACAGTAGAGAGAGATAAACTATTCCCATTGGTGGAAGGGTCGAGAACCAGAGGACACAGATTTAATGTGATTGGCAGCAGAATCAAAGGCGACTTGAGGACAAACTTAAAAAAAAAATAAACGCAGCGAGTGGTTAGGATCTGGAATGCACTGCCTGAAAAGGGTGGCGGAGGCACATTCAATTGTGGCTTTGAAAAGGGAATTGGATTAGTACCTGAAGGAAAGAAATTTGCAGGGCTACAGGGAAAGGGCAGGGGAGTGGGATTAACTGAAGTGCTCTTGCAGAGAGTTGGCACAGGATGGACAGGCCGAATGGCCTCCTTCTGTGATGTAGCCATTCTATGATTTTATTTCATTCTATAAAAGGAGGCCATTTGCTGGCCGAAAGAGAGCTGTCGAGCCTAATCACTTTCCAGCTCTTGGTCAGTAGCCCTGTAGGTTACGGTACTTCAAGTGCATACCCCCAATTACATTTTAAATGCAATGAGGGTTTCTGCCCTACCAACCATTCAGGCAGTGAATTTCAGGCACCCCCCAGCACCCTCTTCTCAACTCCCCTCGAATCCTTCTACAAATTACTTTAAATCTATGCCTCCTGGTTATTGACCTCTCTGCTGAGAGAAATGGGTCCTTCCTATATACTCTATCTAGGCCCCTCATCATTTTATACACCTTAATCAAGTCTCCCCTCAGCCTCCTCTGTTCCAAAAGAACCCCAGCCTAGATTCACAAAATGGCTACAGCACAGAAGGAGGTTACTCAGCCCATCAAGCCAGTGCCAGCTTTCTGCAAGAGCACTTCAGCTAGTCTCACTCCCCTGCCCTTTCCCCATAGCCCTGCAAATTTTTCTCCTTCAGATACTTATCCAATTCCCTTTTGAAAACCATGAGTGAATCTGCCTCCTCCACCCTCTCAGGCAGTGCATTCCAGATCCTAACCATTCGCTGCGTAAAAAAGTTTATCTTCACGTCACCTTTGGTTCTTTTGCCAATCACCTTAAATCTGTGTACTCTGGTTCTCAACCCTTCTGCCAACGGAAACAGTTTCGTACTCTCTCTGCTCGGTCTAGACCCCTCATGATTTTGAACACCTCTAGCAAATCTCTTCTCAACCTTCTCTGCTCCAAGGAGAACCACCCCAGTTTCTCCAGTCTATCCACGTAACTGAACTCCTTCATCCCTGGAACCATTGTGGTAAATCTTTTGTGCTCCCTCTCAGGCCTTAACATCCTCTCTAAAGTGTGGTGCCCAAAATACTCCAGTTGAGGTCAGACCAGAGTTTTATAAAGATTCATCATAACTTCCTTGTTTTTGTACTCCATGCCTCTATTTATAAAGCCCAGGATCCTGTATAATGTTTAACCGCTTTCTCAACCTGCCCTGTCCCCTTCACCGTATCCAGTCTTTCCTCATAGCTAAAATTTTCCAGTCCTAGCAACATCCTTGTAAATCTTCTCTGTACCCTCTCCAGTGCAGTCACATCCTTCCTGTAATGTGGTGACCAGAATTGTGTGCAGTACTCCTGCTGTGGCCTAACTAGTGTTTTATACTGTTGAAGCATAACCTCCCTAATCTTATATTCTATGCCTCAGCTAATAAAGGAAAGTATCCTGTATGCCTTCTTAACCACCTTGTATATCTATCCTGCTACCTTCAAGGATCGGTGGATCCTCTACACTTATCAGTATCCTAGCATTTATTATGTGTTCCCATACCTGGTAAGCCCTCCCCAAATGCATTACTTCACACTTCTCCGGATTGAATTCCATTTGCCATTTTTCTGCCCAGTCCATGGATATCTTCCTGCAGTCGACAGCTCTCTTCCTCACTTTCAACCACAAGATCAATTTTTGTATCATCTGCAAATTTCTTAATCATGCCCCCTATATTGAAGTCGAAATCATCCAATACATGGACTTTCATAAAGCACTTGATAAAATAACACAACAGATTTACTCGGATAAGTAGAAGCACATGGGATTAACGGGATGGCAGTAACTTGGGAACATAATTGGCTAAGGGAGATAGGAGGCAGGGAGTAGTGGTGAGCGGATGTTTTTTTGACCTGGACTTGGGTATAGGCAGTACAATGCGGATGATACAAAATGTGGCAATTTAATAAATAGTGAGGACTATAGCAAACTTCAGGAGATCATAGACAGGCTGGTGAAGTGGACAGACAGATGACAGATGCAATTTAATATAGATAAGTTTGAAGTGATGCATTTTGGAAGGAACATGGAGAGGCAGTATAATCTAAATTGTACTATCTTAAGGGGTATGCAAGAACAGAAGAACTTGGGGGTGCTATTCACAATTTATGTAAGGCAACAGTGCAATTTGATAAGGCAGTTAAGACAGCATATGGGGTACTTGGCATTGTAAATAGGAGTGCAAAAATAAGGAAGTCATGCTTAGCATTTACAAATCACTGGATAAGCCTCAACTGGAGTATTGTGTACAATTCTGGGCACCACACTTTAGGAAGGATGTCCAAGACATTGGAGAGGGTACAGAGGAGATTCATCACAATGATACCATGGATGAGGGACTTCAGTTATGTGGAGAGACTGCAGAAGCTGGGATTGTTCTCCTTCAAGCAGAGAAGGGCAGACTCAATAGAGGCATTCAAAATTGAGGGGTTTTGATAGAGCAAGTAGGGAAAAACAGTTTCCTCTGGCTAGTAGGTTGGTAACCAGAGGTCATAGATTTAAATTGGTAAAATTACAAAAGGGGAAAATGAGAGGGAGTTTTTACACAGAGTTGTCAATATCTGGAATGCACGACCTGAAAGGGTGGTGAAAGCAGATTCCACAGGTACCTGGCAAAGACAACTGGACATGTTCTTGGGAGTATGGGGAAAAAGCTGCGGTGTGGGACTAAATTGACAAGCTCTTTCAAATAGCTGGCACAGGCATGAAAGGCCAAATGGCCTCCTGTGCTCCAAGATTCTATGATTACATAGGACATACAGCACAGAAACAGGCCATTCAGCCCAAGCCAGTGTTTATGCTCCACTCGAGCCTCCTCCATTCTTTTCTCATCTAACTTCATCAGCATAACTATTTCCTTCTCCATCTAACCACCCTTAAATGCATCCATACTATTCGCTTCAACTACTCCCTGTGATAGCGAGCTCCACATTCTCACCACTCTCTGGGTAAAGAAGTTTTTTCTGAATTCAGTGTTTGATTTCTTGGTGGCTATCTTATATTGATGGCCTCTAATGGAATCACTCTCTCTGTATCTACTCTATCAAAAGCTTTCATAATTTTAAAAGACCTCTATTAGGTCACCCCTCAGCCTGTTCATCCTTTCCCAGATAGGTGTACCCTCACATTTCTGGTATCATCCTTGTAAATCTTTTCTGCACCCTTTCCAGTGCCTTTCTATCCTTTTTATAATATGGCATAGTACCCCGTTAGTGGACGGAATCTGCATTGTAACTCTTGGAGTTCTTCAGCCACAGGGAGAAGACGGTCGAGGAGGATTCTTGGGATGACTTTCCCAGTGGCAGACAGCAGGGCGATTCCTCTGTAGTTGCCGCAATTGGACTTCTCCCCTTTTTTGAAGATGGACATGATTACGGCATCTCTGAGATCTCCTGGCATGCTCTCATCCTTCCAGATGAGAGATGAGGTCATGCATTTGTGCCAATAGTGCTTCTCCGCCATACTTCAGTGCCTCAGTGGGGATTCCATCTGCTCCTGATGCCTTGTTGTTCTTGAGCTGGCGGATGGCCTTTTCTACGTCATGCAGGGCTGGGGTTTTGCGGAAATGGTGGCAGGTAGCATGCTGCGGGATTGAGTCGAGGACACCCGTGTCAAAGTCTGGTACCAAGCATATGGTCGACAGAGCAGTAGTGATACCTTCCCTCCTATATGGCTCAGAGACATGAACTATATACAGCAGACACCTCAAAGCACTGGAGAAGTATCACCAGCAAGATCCTGCAAATCCACTGATAGGATAGACGCACCGTCAGTGTTCTCGCCCAAGCCAACATCCCCAGCCTCGAAGCACTGACCACACTCTACCAGCTCCGTTGGGCAGGCCACATCGTCCGCATGCCCGACAAAAGACTCCCGAATTAAGTGCTCTACTCGGAACTCCTACACAGCAAGCAAGCCCTTGGTGGGCAGAGGAAACGCTTCAAGGACACCCTGAAAGCCTCCTTGATAAAGTGTAACATCCGCACCAGCACCTGGGAATCCCTGGCCCAAGTGGAACATAAGAACATAAGAATTAGGAACAGGAGTAGGCCATCTAGCCCCTCAAGCCTGCTCCGTCATTCAACAAGATCATGGCTGATATGGCCGTGGACTCAGCTCCACTTACCTGCCCGCTCCCCATAACCTTATTAGTTAAAAATCTATCTATCTGTGACTTGAATACATTAATTAAGCTAGCCTCAACTGCTTCCTTGGGCAGAGATTTCCACAGATTCACAACGCTCTGGGAGAAGAAATTCCTTCTCAACTCGGTTTTAAATTGGCTCCCCCGTATTTTGAGGCTGTGTCCCCTAGTTCTAGTTCTCCCCGACCAGTGGAAACAACCTCTCTGCCTCTATCTTGTCTATCCCTTTCATTATTTTAAATGTTTCTATAAGATCACCCCTCATCCTTCTGAACTCCAACGAGTAAAGACCCAGTCTACTCAATCTATCATAAGGTAACCCCCTCATCTCCAGAATCAACCTAGTGAATCGTCTCTGTACCCCCGCCAAAGCCAGTATATCCTTCCTTAAGGCGACCAAAACTGCACGCAGTACTCCAGGTGCGGCCTCACCAATACCCTATACAGTTGCAGAAGGAGCTCCCTGCTTTTGTACTCCATCCCTCTCGCAATGAAGGCCAACATTCCATTCGTCTTCCTGATTAACTGCTGCACCTGCAAACTAACTTTTTGGGATTCATGCACAAGGACCCCCAGGTCCCTCTGCATCGCAACATGTTGTAATTTCTTCCCATTCAAATAGTATTCCCTTTTTTTGTTTTCCCCCCCCCCGCCCAAGGTGGATGACCTCACACTTTCCGACATTGTATTCCATCTGCCAAACCTTAGCCCATTCGCTTAACCTATCCAAATCTCTTTGCAGTCTCTCTGTGTCCTCTACACAACCCGCTTTCCCACTAATCTTTGTGTCATCTGCAAATTTTGTTACACTACACTCTGTCCCCTCTTCCAGGTCATCTATGTATATTGTAAACAGTTGTGGTCCCAGCACCGATCCCTGTGGCACACCACTAACCACCGATTTCCAACCCGAAAAGGACCCATTTATCCCGACTCTCTGCTTTCTGTTCGCCACTCAATTCTCTATCCATGCTAATACATTTCCTCTGACTCCGCGTACCTCTATCTTCTGCAGTAACCTTTTGTGTGGCACCTTATAGAATGCCTTTTGGAAATCTAAAAAAAAAAAAATTGAAATTCGTAGCCAATCGTTCCAATTCTTTGTCAAATCACAAACGCCAGAGGTCACCTTGCACACGCCAAGGATCACTCTGCGCCAATGCTCTTAGCCAAAAGGCCTAGAGCCACTGCACCGTTCCTGGAAGTACTGCAATACCAGGTTCGTGCCATGGAGGTGGATGGGTCAGGTCCCCCACACACCTCCGTGGAGGTGGATGGGTCAAGCCACCCCACCCATCGGTACACCTCTATCCACCATGCTCGTTATATCCTCAAAGAATTCCAGTAAATTAGTTAAACATGATTTCCCCTTCATGAATCCATGCTGCGTCTGCTTGATTGCACTATTCCTATCTAGATGTCCCGCTATTTCTTCCTTAATGATAGTTTCAAGCAATTTCCCCACGACAGATGTTAAACTAACCGGCCTATAGTTACCTGCCTTTTGTCTGCCCCCTTTTTTAAACAGAGGCGTTACATTAGCTGCTTTCCAATCCGCTGGTACCTCCCCAGAGTCCAGAGAATTTTGGTAGATTATAACGAATGCATCTGCTATAACTTCCGCCATCTCTTTTAATACCCTGGGATGCATTTCATCAGGACCAGGGGATTTGTCTACCTCGAGTCCCATTAGCCTGTCCAGCACTACCCCCCTAGTGATAGTGATTGTCTCCAGGTCCTCCCTTCCCACATTCCTGTGACCAACAATTTCTGGCATGGTTTCTGTGTCTTCCACTGTGAAGACCGAAGCAAAATAATTGTTTAAGGTCTCAGCCATTTCCACATTTCCTATTATTAAATCCCCCTGCTCATCTTCTAATGGACCAACAATTACTTTAGTCACTCTTTTCCATTTTATATATATATCTGTAAAAGCTTTTACTATCCGTTTTTATGTTTTGCGCAAGTTTACCTTCGTAATCTATCTTTCCTTTCTTTTTTGCTTTCTTAGTCATTCTTTGCTGTCGTTTAAAATTTTCCCAATCTTCTATTTTCCCACTAACCTTGGCCACCTTATACGCATTGGTTTTTAATTTGATACTCTCCTTAATTTCCCTGGTTATCCACGGCTGGTTATCCCTTCTCTTACCGCCCTTCTTTTTCATTGGAATATATTTTTGTTGAGCACTATGAAAGAGCTCCTTAAAAGTCCTTCACTGTTCCTCAATTGTGCCACTGTTTAGTCTGTGTTTCCAGTCTACTTTAGCCAACTCTGCCCTCATCCCACTGTAGTCCCCTTTGTTTAAGCATAGTATGCTCGTTTGAGACACTACTTCCTCACCCTCAATCAGTATTACAAATTCAACCATACTGTGATCACTCATTCAGAGAGGATCTTTTACTAGGAGATAGTTTCTTATTCCTGTCTCATTACACAGGACCAGATCTAAGATAGCTTGTTCCCTTGTAGGTTCTGTAACATACTGTTCTAAGAAACAATCCCGTATGCATTCTATGAATTCCTCCTCCAGGCTACCCCATGCGATTTGAGTTGACCAATCGATATGTAGGTTAAAATCCCCCATGATTACTGCCGTTCCTTTTTCACATGCCTCCATTATTTCCTTGATTATTGCCCGCCCCACCGTGAAGTTATTATTTGGGGGCCTATAAACTACGCCCACCAGTGACTTTTTCCCCTTACTATCTCTAATCTCCACCCACAATGATTCAACATTTTGTTCATTGGAGCCAATATCGTCTCTCACAACTGCCCTGATATCATCCTTTATTAACAGAGATACCTCACCTCCTTTCCTTTCTTGTCGATCTTTCCGAATCGTCAGATACCCCTGTATGTTTAATTCCCAGTCTTGGCCACCTTGCAACCATGTTTCTGTAATGGCCACCAAATCATACCCATTTGTAATGATTTGTGCCGTCAACTCATTTACTTTATTTCGAATGCTGCGTGCATTTAGGTAGAGTATTTTAATACTAGTTTTTAATCCATGATTTTTAGTTTTGACCCCTCCTTCAGCCCCTTTATATTCAGTGGCCCTTTTTGTTTTTTGCCTTGGGTTTCTCTGCCCTCCACTTTTACTCATCTCCTTTCTGTCTTTTGCTTTTGTCTCCTTTTTGTTCCCCTCTGTCTCTCTGCATTGGTTCCCATCCCCCTGCCACATTAGTTTAACTCCTCCCGGAAGAAGAGCATCCGGGAGGGCGCTGAGCACTTCAAGTCTCGTCACCAAGAACATGCAGAAACCAAATGCAGACAGCAACCCACCCACCCTTTCCTTCGACCACCGCCTGCCCGACCTGTGACAGAGACTGTAATTCCCGCATTGGACTGTACAGCCACCTGAGAACTCACTTTTAGAGTAGAAGCAAATCTTCCTCGATTTCGAGGGACTGCCTATGATGATGCCTATGGCGACCAGAATTGCACATAGCACCCCAATGTGGTTTAACCAAGGTTCAATACAAGTTTAGCATAACTTCCACTACTTTTCAATTCTATCCCTCTAGAAATAAACCCTAGCACTTGGTTTGCTTTTTTAATGACGTTGTTAACCTGTGTCGATACTTTTACTGATGTGTATTTGTACTCCCAGATCCCTTTGCTCCTCTAACCCATTTAAATTCTTATATTCCAAGTAATACGTGACCTCTGTATTTTTCTCACCAAACTGTAATAACTCATACTGTTGCAATCCTCCTTAGTATTGGCTATCTCCTCCAATTTGGTGTCGTCCGCAAATTTAGAAATTCTGTTTTTGATTTTAAAATCTAAAACGTTAATAAAATTATGAACAGTAGTCTCACCACTGATCCTTGTGGAACACCACTTCCCACCTTCTGCCACTCTGAATAACTACCCTTTACCCCTATTCTATGCTTTCTGTCATGAAGCCAGCTAACTATCCATTCTGCTACTTGTCCCCTGACTCTGCATTCCCTGACCTTATTCATTAGTCTATTATGTGGTAACTTATCGAAGGTCTTTTGAAAATCTAGATAAATTACATCTATTGCATTACCCTGGTCTACTTTCTCCGTTACCTATTCAAAATATATATACTGACTATTTATTATTTCTAGATGTTCTATTTTCTCCTTTAGTCGGGATTCCATTATTTTTCCGACCACCGTGTTGGGTAGGAATATAGTTCCCTGAACATGTTCTATCTCCTTTCTTAAATATAGGTATTACGTTAGCTTTCTGCCAGTCCTCTAGAAAAAGGTGTAGTGCCAAAGAATTACTGAATATATGTGTAGTAAAGCCTCGGCTATTTCTTCCCCAGCTTTTTAAAATGCGCAGATTTAATCCAGGGGTTTTATCCTCCTTGAGTTTGATTAGTTTATTTAGTATATCTCCTCATTTTAATGTTAAATGCAATTAACTCATTACTGATATCATTCAATGTCATCTCCACCTGTTCCATCTCCCTGGTAAATACTGAAGCAAATAAGTTAGTTAATATCCCTGTCATCTCTCTAATGCTACATGTGGTATAATCCTCTCCATCCCTTAGTGGCCAGATTCCCATTCCGACCTTCCTTTTTTTTTAAATTTATGTGGCTATAAACTTACTATTTTGTTTTATGTTCCTTGATAATTTAATTTCATAGTTCCTCTTTGCCCTCCTAATAATTCTTTTGCCTTCTCTCCTAATCCCTTCATATTCTCCCCTGCTGTCCTTGTACTTAATGTATGCCTCTTTCCTTATCCTTAATTTTTCCCTTATGACTTTATTCATCCACGGCGTCTCATTAGTGTTTAGCTTGTTCTTATTAGTGGAATATATTTTTCCTGGACTCTCGAACACCATTTTAAATGTTTCCCATTGCTATTCTACATCATTGTTTGCCAAAATAAAATGGACAATATTGGCAAACAATGATGTCATGATGATGATGGACATCATTGTTTGCCAATATTGTTGTCCATTTTATTTTCCCAAGTGCTATTCTCAGCCCCTCAAAATCAGCTTTTTTCCAAATTATTACTCTGGTCTTTGTCATACTTATGTTCTTCTCAATTAGTATCTTAAAGTATATAATATTATGGTCACTATCGCCTAGATGTTCTCCTACTTTTACTTCTCTTATCTGCTCTGGTTCATTCCCCATTACTAGATTCAGTAATGAATCTTCCCTGGTTAGGCTTTTTACATATTGGGAGAGAAAGGAGTCCCATACACATTGTATGAACTCCATTCCCTGATCCCTTTACCTACCTCTTCTGTCCAATTAATATCTGGGTAGTTGAAATTCTCCATGATTATTATATGTTTTTTTTAAAAACTAATTTTCTTAATTTCGTTGCATATTTCTTCCTCCACCTCCCCTGCCACTATTGGGTCGTCTGTAGACTACACCCATTAGTGTGATTAAACCTTTATTATTTTATTTCTATCCACGTGGATTATATTTCTTTCTTGCTGATAGCTGCGTCACTTTTTCCTACTGCCATTATGTTATACCTAATAAGTACAGCTACTCCACCTCCCCTTTTCCCCACTATCTTTTCTAAATATGTTATAACGTGCAATGTTTAATTCCCAGTCCTGATTTTTCTGTAGCCATATCTCAGTAATCCCTACTATGTCTGGTTCCTCACAATGGATGATTGCCTCCAACTCCTTTTTATTACCAACATTGTATGCAATTGCTGTACAGACAGATTAACTCATTTTTAATAGCAGTTTCTCACTTTATTTTAACCATTTTTTTTTTAAACTCCTGTTCTATAACTATTTATTCCCTGGCCATCAATGTCCTCCCTTACTTTACTTTTCCTATGCTCTCCTTTGCCGTTTTGTTTATATTTAGGCTGGTTTCTTTTCTTGAAGATCCCTTCCCCGGTCTTACTAGTTTAAAGCCTTTGCCACTTCCCTATTTACCCTTTCCGCCAATACATACATTCGAATACATAAAACATTAAAAGGCATTTGCTGAATTTTATAGGCAAATTAAAGTTCTTTTCAGGAAAACAAAATTTATCTTGTGATTCCATTGTTCATGCCTTTAAAGGCCAAGGAGAAGATATCAGCCAAGAGCACATGCACAAAGGCAACACCCGAGTTGCAGGTATCTATACCGCAGGTGTGCAGACCAAGGAAGTCTGGTCTGATCTGGATGTTTGAAAAATCTATATTCTCCCCTCCCCTCGGATACAGTAACTTAGATTATGCAAGCTGTTGGAACATTACTTCTTGCAGTCCCTTTTAGCAAAGAGCAGTGGCTATGAAGGTGACAACTTGCACTAAATTCTTGTGCATCCAGATATTTTCCAAGCTTCCTCTGGTGATGTTGTCACATCAGTCAATATCAGTACATTACATGCTTTCTTCGCGCACACTCCTGATTCCATTAACTTTCCCATGAAAGCAAGCAATCAACTTCTTTCAAGTGACTGAAGTGCTGGGTGCAACGGATAGGACCCGATAAAGGCCCTATCTGAAAGTGCCAATTTCATGGTGTAAGGGATATAGAAGTGTAGCAGGCAAAGTGCAGACATATAGGTGGTCACAACACAATGCTGAAGGTAGTGAACTAATCAGTATTAGGAGGGCCTGAGGAATAATTGCCTATTGTATGTAACACCAGCTTATGCAAGTATAGCACACTTATAACACATTAAAAATATATGATAGCAATAGACCTAACAAAACAGTAGAAGTCAGCAGTTACAATTTTGATTAGAAGTCTGAGGAAGAGATTAAAAGCCAATATTTTGGGAACAGTTACTTCAGGTGTCATGTAGATTATGGCAAAGTCCAAATCACGGAACAAACACAATTAACATATGATGGGAGATGGACAATTGCATGTACCACTCAGAGCCAGTCTGATAAGAGTCAACAAATCAATGTAACTCCGCTGTTAGCAATAGACCTATCGATGATTTTGTAGGAGGGTAGCTCCTCTCCAAAACCGAAATAAATTATACTCGAAACCTCTTGTATTTTGAAGGTTCAACAATTGAACCCTCCCTTGCATTTGCTCGAAATAAAGCCGGTTAAACTGAAGGTTTTGTTTTTTTTAATTCCGTGGGCGACGGGCGAGGTGTCTATTACCTATATCAGGTAGTCCGCCCTGAGGGAGAAAAGTTTTCCTTTTACCCCAACAATGGCAAGACATCTGTACTGCTCGATTAAAGTAGTGTTATAATGGTCTAAAAGAGATCAGAGGTATCCACTTAACTAAGACATGATTCATTTCTATTATGAGGACAGAGGCCAAAAACAGGTATAATGACCCATTGAGTATTTTCCTTTTATAGGAATAATAGTTGAGCAGACCAAGTCCTATTTCTGTTGACGACATAGGAAGGTGGCAGGGGAACTACAGTAGAGTTGAGAAATGGTTTTTAGGAATTATACAGGATCCTAACCTTACCCCTATGAAACACTGCCTCAGAATCAAGGAGGTTGATGTTTGCAGCTGGGAGTGCATCAATGGTGCACTCAAACATTGGCGGCACTCCTCTCAGATTATGCTTATAACATTGTAAGACCTGCCTATTGGGCCCAAACCAGAAGCTCCCTCGTACTGGCATTGGAGATGGCTGCATTGATTCAGAATCTCATGGTCATGAGAAATTAACAACTTTTGGGACCACAGCTTGCAGCCCACTAGTGCTGGGCATTGGCTCTGTTGAGTAATTGGTCTGAGAAAGAACAGGCCAAATAATACTAATTAAGTGCTGAAAGCCCCAAGCTAGAGTGCTCCAGGGCATCAGCAGTTATTTCTAAAAAGCTCTCGCACCAGACATAGGTTCTCACACTAGACATGTTGATGCTGCAGAGATCTCTTGGACAGCCACATTTATCAGCATGTTTGTCATTCAATCTCTCCATCATGGTGGTGGTGCAGATGCGCATTGTGGACTTAGCAAACCTATCCACAATCTGCAACACAAGAGACCATCTCCACTACCTGCATGAGATCCAAGTTCCTAACTCGTGGATCTTTTAAAGACTTGGCTCCTGACAACTTGCTCCTCAGGTTTCTCAGCCTAAGACAGTTACTTCCATCTCATCTAGGGAGAAACAGCAGTTTCCTGATAATTCTCAAAGCTTCTCCTGCTCACAGGTGTTCCGAGATTCACCCTGTATTATATTGTCGTTTATTATTCGCCTCATACAAGTGAGGCCATGGTGGAGTGGGTGAATCAGATGCACAAATGGGCAATGTGGAGCAGACAAGCTGCTCGTCAGAGCTTTCATTCTCTATGCCTTCATCACCGATGAGGAATACAAAGGACGTTCATTTTAGGTGGGATTTTTTTGTCCATTCTCAGGATGTGGGGGTGCTGCTGGCAAGGCACATTTTACAAACCGCATTCAAATTCTTAAACTAACATGGTGGGATTCAAATTCATATTCTCTGGATTAGTCTAGGACTCTGCTAATAGATCAATAACAACCATTATACCACCGTACCCATGTACACTAAATTGCAAATCAGAAAATGTGAATTAGCAAACCTTTCAAGTAATCAGAATGTCTCTGAGAACAGCAAATTGTCAAGTGGAGTGGTTGAGGCAGAGACCAATCATCTTGTAAATGAAAATTGGATAAATATTTGAAACAGAGGAAGAGACAAGTCTATTATAGATCCAGTGGGATTAGCTTTGTTCTAGCAAAGAGCGAACATATATGATGGGACAATAATGACCTCCTGTGTTGTGAACTTCTATGTATGTTTGCAACAATGGTTTATAGGGACTATGGTTTATAGGGATGCAGTCATGAAGAATCCAGTGAAACAAGTTATGGTCTACACAAGATTCAGAGGAAGGGTTCCACTCCAGGGTTCGAGGCCAATGGAGCCAGTGCAATGAGGATGACTCGTGTTACATACCATTGTAATTGGATCGAACAGGTCCAAACAGGTCTTCAAACAAGTCCTCACCATTTTCACCACTATAGATTTGTTTGATTATTGGTACGTAAATGGGGACATTCTGAAAAGCAAGGCCACTTGTATCCACTGGATGCCATCACAGTATTTACTGATTATGCCAAGTTACTGACAGTTTTGTTCAAAGAATTAAATCACTCTTGAACTGTGGTTCTCTAGCATGTTTTCCAAAAGAGGGTGCTGGATTAATTTTGTTTTGACCATTCCTGAGAGAGTACAGTCCAAAAGGACACCTAGTGCCAGTCAGCACCAAGATTATTTCAGCAGTACTGCGACTTCTGAGCCAAGTGGTCCCTGTCTGAGGGGTGAGCCATGTTGCTAGGCAGATTGTTACCCCTTACAAAGATCAGGAAATAATCTAGGCTCGATTTACTCAGACTCTAGCACTGGTAGATTGGTGTTGACAAACTCTTTGCATCAAGGGTGTAAATAGTCCTCGGTGCCATTACCACTACATCATTGGTGAGCGTTTAGTGTCAACTGAATTAGAATCTTTAAAACTGTATAGTGCTGATGTTTGTTGGAGGTTAGCTATCGCGAGACATAGCCAGAGTTTCTTAGGTTTACTGAGCTAGTCTACCTTGTTATGAATATAGGAAACAAGACGAAACCATCCCTTACTGATGTAAATCATGAATCAAAGGCAAATTACCCAAACCACGGTATTATTCTTGGGCAACAAACATTTTATGGAACAGTCATGAGTATCATCAGTTCTGAATTATCCATTTTGCATAGCATTTAAGGCCTTGGGCGGGTGTTGGTTATAACATATTGAACCAACTAGGCACTTAGCTGTTTTTTGAAACTGGTGAGATAATGTATTGGAGGGTGTCAAAAGATGAAGTGGATAATCTCAGCCCAATTGGAGCATAGATTGTTGAGTGGAAAATTCCAATTTGTGCTTTAGCCTTCAGCAAGTCTCTTTTTTTGTTTTATCTGCTCTGTTTGCATGCTATGCGGTGCTCTGGAGAATGGACAATTAAATCATTTGGTAACCCAATGGCCAAACAGTAAAGGCTTCTTTTATATGTTTGTCCTGTATAATTTTGATCCTGACCAGTGACACCTCAGGCTCCAGAGAAACCTGAAAAATAGGATCCAAAAATCTCAAGATAGGTCAGATCAAGTCTCCTGGATGTATCGTATCCTTGTAGAGAGGCTGGACATTTTATGACGTGGGGAGAATAAGAAACATGTGGCACTACCTTTCTGCAATGCCATTTTTCAATTATGTGTTCAGCACTTGGCTTCTCCAGAAAGCTAAGCTATACAATGTGGATAATGCTGAACATTTTGCTTTGTCAACCCCCTTACATTCTTGACAATTCCAAAATGAGTCAAAAAATATAGTTGTTTCTTTTCTAAAAAAGTCCATCTTAACTTGACCTTCCTGACACTCAATCCTTCCTATAAATAAATGATCAGTTCAGCAGAACATTAACACTTACACAGCAATACTCGATTCGTCCATTAAATTGAAACATTATTTGCTCTTTTACTTCAGTCAAGCATCAGGCTGGCAGTTTCATATTTTTCTTCAGAATAAGTCTTCAATCTTTTTCCTGATCAGTAATGCTATACCCGTGTTCAATTTAACACATTGGCTAGGTGAAAGAACAATGTCCTGTAGCAGCTATCTGCTGGTCCAGTTACCTGGATCATCCAAAGCCTTTTGAATCAATTTCTCATTATTTGTGCTGCCAATTACTTTGGCATCATCGGTTAGCGGTTGTGTTTACAATACACTTTCCCAAGTCATTTATTTATTCTACCCAGTTGATTATTTAGATCAGTATCAGCAACATATTGGGGTGGATATTCCGACATCCCGGGCCCGTACGAAGTCTCTACGGACCCAGGAAGACATCGGAAAAGCCGTTTTTCAGCACGCAATGCACATGAGCTGAAAACCGGCTTTTCCGATCTGTCAAGCTGGAAGCTTGACAGATCATTCGCAGATCAGGAGCGAGGACATTTGCACGGGCAACATTGCGGGATTTACGCCTATCTTGCCCAGCAAATATCCTTAAAAATCTTGCACCTGAAAAAGCAGGCGCATAGCCTACTTTTACAGGTGCAAGTGTTTAAAAACACAAACACAATTAAATTAAATTAAATAAACAGTGTATTGTTAAAAATTCTGCCCACTAAGGCAAGTTTATTTTTAACCCGAATTACAAAATTTTTTTTAAAAATCGGAAATATTGTTTTTTTACCCAAGGCATTTTTTAAACTTTAATTTCAATTAATTATAATTATGTGAGGTCTGTTTTTTATTGGTATGTGTTCCCCCCCCCCCCATTAATAGCACTGAGAACTCGTAGATACGCGAGTCTCAGTGCTATTAATGGGAACCTGCGAACTACCTACCTGATTGGCTGAGCGGTCACTGCATCTTCTGTGTGGGAACCCTCCGGATGGGAGCGCGCTTCGCAGCACGGGAAGAGAAGGCCTCCCCACCGGAATCCAGGGCGCCTCCTAGACCACCAGGTACTTTCGTAAAAAATCTCCGGTCGGAAGCCTCCGATCAGAATTTTCGGACCATTATTTATCTCGCTTCGGTTTGGTAAGAAACTAAAGAAATCATCAAATTTGGTTCTAAATTGGAGACAGTCGGACTGGACTGTATTTTACTGCACGAGGTAGGCAAGTAAAAAATTAACCCAAATCACATGGAAGGATGCAAAATAACATTATTTTTGAGCTTCTGCACTGTGGGAGATGTGCATTTGTTGGTGTTGGCCATGGTGTCATAATGACGTTAGTGGAAATATTAGACAAACTGTCCATAAATTAGGAAGTAACTGCTTCAGTCAAGACCGTATCGTAGATATCAACATTATGAAAATTTGGCTTCAATCATCATACCATACCATAACCAAAAGAATTTGTTCAGAATTCGTACGGACAATTTAAATAGTCCTGCCCCCAAAAAAACCTTCAGGGTGATTGTTTTTTTGCTTGAAGCGAACACGAGACAAAGACAACAGTCATTGGATTTGTGGCTCGAGTGGACCATTCATGGTACTGTACTTTTGGGAATTAATTTTCCAGTTATTTAAGATAACAAAAAGCACAATGGTATTACATTATGTAATAACATTTGGTAATAATCTGAAATAAATAAATAATTTGAGAGAATACCTGCTGCAGATTTTGCTGAGACGATGCAGTTATTAATGCGCAAATCTGCCAGCAACATGTGGCAAGGAAGAGTTACCCTGTGAATTGCAAAGTGCTACAAACTGATGGCCGATTTGCACCGTCCAGCCATCAATGTTCACATTAAACAATTTTTGGTGCGCAGCTCATTCAAAATACTGCGCATGCATGGTTTCTCCTATTAAAAGTCGGTAAGACGGCTGCACGGGAGCTGCAGAGCGCTGCGCAATTTAAAGGGAACGTTGTCCGTCAACAGCTTTGCGAAAACACTATCTCGTCCTTAACCTCCCTGTGATTTTCATGAAGTGGCTACATTTGCATGTCAATTGCCCATTAAACGCGCCAGAGAACGTCAAGTCTAGTAATTAACAGCGCAAGTACCCTTGCAATGTGATCATTGTTAATGACTGCCAATCAATCTCTAAAGTGAACAATTAAAGTGTGGAGTCTCATTCCTCCTTTTTCTTTCTTAAATCTAATCTTTCTTTTCGTCTCTATTTCTCTTTCTGTATCTAATTTGACATTGAATTCACCTATTCTAATTCACCCTCCTCAGTAATTATCTATTTCTTTTGCAATACTTAAATCTCATTGGTTAAGGAGATATATTTTGTCCCATTGCTTACCAAGATCACAGATGCCCTGTTGCCCTCGCTGTGTCATTATCAGCTCGCAGTTCCAGCAACTTAATGTACAACATTTTTAGAATGTAAACATCCATGAACAAGTCTAACAGGGCACACCACAAGATACACCGCACCAGCAGCATTTGTGCCATTATTTCAAAATAACTAATGGTTCGCCTGATCCAAATACATTACATTCTATAGAGGAGAATATTCACATTTCATGGATTCCCATTACCTTGGGTTTTACTAAAATGCAGTATCTCTAGTTCTTCCTGGCCGCCCTTTGCATGTTGCTTCTCTTTTTGAAATCCCTCTGGCTCTACAGAAAGATCTAAATCTTCATCCTGTGTTCCAACAGATGGGGCTGGTAAAGGCTCAGGCTCAAGACGCAATATCAGGTCACCTCTGATCTCTGGGGGAAAAGAAAGGAAATGATTAAAGAATATTAGTAACTTGACACTGAAAACTTTCACTTGCAGTTTGCACTCAATGCATAAAAGACTTAGAATTGACAGCCTTGATATCCCTTGCACAAGAAATAAAGTACTTAAACGACTAATAAAAAAGTGTTGAAGTGGAAAAACATAAACTGAAAGATCCTTATGACTAAAAGTATGGCCCTGCAGTTATCACTAACACTTCTGCAATATTTTTGACTAGCAAAAAAAAAAGACAACGTATGGAAAAACACACATGAAAAAGCTCCCAAGATAGAAAAGATATGAATTTGTAACCGCATCTAAAAATGTGATCGATAATTTACCCATAATCTTGAAAACGTGCAAGACAATTAAAAACTGAATTTATTAAACATCTATGACAGCCCATGAGGTTAAACAAAATGAAGTGTGATGTCCCATGGGGTAGTTAGTGCAATCAAGAAACAAAGTTATTGGAAAACTCCAGTGGCACACGAGCCTACTTTGTAGGAATTCTGTTCACTGCCAATTTAAAAAACAGGTTTCATATCATCTTTAAAATCAGACTATTTGTAAAACATTAGCAATACAAGATTGGGCTCCTGAAATAATTAATTCAAGGAAAGTAACAATATTTTAATCAAATCCTCCATCAAACCAAAGTGGTGGGGAAAGAAAAAGCAAAAATTTTGCTCTTTGAACCCTTGCAATTTCGAAGTAAATCTTCAAAAACGATTAGATGTTTGCTCTTCCAGTATACCACTAGTATTCACTATTACTTATTTATATAGCACCTTTAAAGTAGTAAAACATCCCAAGGCACTTCACAGGAGTATTGCAAAACAACAAATTTGACACTGAGCCACATAAGGAGAATGTAGGGCAGATGACCAAAAGCTTGGTCAAAGAGGTAGGTGTTGGCACCTTAAGTCAGGAAAGAATGGTAGAAAGGCAGAGGTTTCAGCAGAGAATTCCAGAGTTTAGGGCCAAGGCAACAGAAGGCACGGCCACCAATGGTTGAGCGATTATAATCAGGGATGCGCAAGAGTGCAGAATTAGAGCACAGATAGCTCGGGAGGTTGTGGGGCTGGAGAGATTAGAGATAGGGAGGCGTGAGGCCATGGAGGGATTTGAAAACAAGAATGAGAATTTTGAAATCAGGGCATTGCTTAACCAAGAGCCAATGTTGGTCAGCAAGCACAGGGATGATGGGTGAACGGGACTTTGAGAGTTAGGACATGGGTAGCAGAGATTTGGATGACCTCAAATTTATGACGGGTAGAACAAGAGAGGCCAGCCAGGAGTGTGTTGAAATCAGTGGCTAGGGAATGGAGTTTGGCGGGGACCAAAAACAATGGCTTCGATCTTCCCAATATTTAATTGGAGAAAATTACTGCTCATCCAGAACTGGATGTTGGACATACAGTCTGACAATTTAGAGACCGCGGAAGGGTCGAGAGAAGTGGAGGTGAGGTAGGACTGGGTGCCGTCGGTGTACATGTGGAAACTGACGTGTTTTCAGATGATGTCGCTAAGGGGCATCAGGAAGATGAGAAATAGGAGGGGCCAAGGATAGATAAATGGGGGCACCAGAGGCAACGATGCGGGAGCAGGAAGAGAAGCCTTTGCAGTTGAATCTCTGGTGACGATTAGATAAATAAGAATAGAACCAGACAAGTGCAGTCCCATCCAGCTGGATGACAGTGGAGGGGCGATGGAGAAGGATAGAATGGTCAACTGTGTCAAAGCCTATAGACAAGTCAAGAAGTATGAGAAAGGATAGCTTACCTTTGTCAGTCACAAAGGATGTCATTTTTTACTTTGTTGAGAGCACTTTCAGTACTGTGGCAGGGACAGAAATCTGATTGGAGGGATTCAAACATGGAGTTGTGGGAAAGCTGGGCATGGATTTGGGAGGCGACAACACGTTCAAGGACTTTGGATACATTTGATAAAACCATTTAGCAAGAGAAGTCTGCATATTCTGTACAGCCTGCCAGTTCGACATACATCTCGATCATTAAATCAGTAATTCAATCCCTCCATGGGGTTGTAATAATTGCATTAAAAAAATGTCTAGTGAAAGAGATGAATACTAGTCTCCCAATCCATCTTGTTGTGTCATTCTCTCACCAGAGGGCCAATTTCAACTTTTGGCAGATTTTGGCTGGCAGTGGCGCATCAATCACACCCGCCTAATATCTTTGGTGAAAGATCCAAGCGGTTTTAATGGTCAGATCTCATTTGCATGGAATTAGCGAGCTGCATGTGCTGAACTAGAAATCACAGGCAGCTCACATTTGGGATGGTGTTAGCAAGAAATTCTATGGAACCCAACCAGAGGTTAGAAGTTGGTTGGGGGGGGGGGGGGGGGGGGGAACATGCATTACCTAAAAATTGAGTCAGGTATCCTCGATCTCAGCACACAGCCCTGCACCTTATTTCACTTATCAGAAAATGTCTTTCAGGGAATTAAATATTGAGGAAGAACGGGACCGACCTCAAGATCATTGGAAGTGGGCAAGGGCATCCAGGAAAGCGATCAGAGGTTTCGTGAGGGGGATCTCCAATCGTGGGGAGGTTAGGCAGGGGCCCTGGATCCAGGAGGTATGTATAAAGGCACTTACCTCCTGGATGCAACAGTCCTCGCCTTGCTGTACTGCTGGGTTTTACAAAGTGTGTAAAACCCAACCAGAGAAAGTTATAAACAAAATGGTGGTACAAAAGGCTTCCAGCTTTATTGATGATATTTAAATTGATGTTCTCCCTCCTGGCAGTGGGTTGCCTGCCCGCTCCCAGTCACACCTCCATTAAAACTAGAAGTGGGCAGGTTCAGGTCAAAATTCTGCTTTTTAACAATTAAGCTACCCCATCGCTCCAAACCCACCCATTATTTTCAGATAACAATTCCCATTATCTCTATCCTGCAGCTTTCAATTGCACTGTCAGATATATACCCCATTTATAGTGCTCTGAAATGTTTAGAGCACAATTCATGTGCACATACACAGAAAGCGTTTCCAGAACTACATTTTCTACATCATGGCCTGAAATTTGCAGTCAGCAACAAAGCAAAAGCATTCGCTGCTGGCTCCAAATTACGTTCTGCACAATCTATGCAATGCCTGTGTCGAGAAGTTCGGGTTTTCTTTGAAAAGTTTTTTTTTCCCCCCCACACTCCACAAAATAAAATTAGTTTTCCAGGCTCTTAACATTTGTTTAGCAGTCAGTATGCTGGTAAAATCCCAGTTACATTTAATCCCTTTGGGTCTAACTTTTAATGGGGAATTTAACAGCGTACTTACTGCGAAAGAGCCACGGTTTTCGTCAGTTTCAATGATTTATGAGATTTCATCAATTGCCAGCTCTGGGGTGGGGTGGCGGGCGTCAGCGCAGCAATTTTCGGAACGGTCATTGACAGACCACAACTTTGAGATTTTGGTATACGCCTGCGCATGCACCAAATCCTGAAGTTGCCACCAGTTTCAAAGGCGGAATGACAGCGAACACTGCCAGATTGCAGTCACCCCAACCGCAAATTCCAGACCTGTCTTCTTACCACTCCATTCCCAATAATTTCCAAGTTTCTGAAATTTTTTTAGCATTACAACAACCTTCAAACCAACTACAACCATATGCTTTTGATCTTACTTTTATCACCAGCATACATATCCTCAAATGCAAATTCCATCTTCCTCTGTCGATCCTCTTTGACTTCCACACGTCTATATGGTGGCTCAAACAGTTGGGGTGGCATTTGAGCCACAGTCTGCCTTCTACGTGTCAGATCAGCATGCTGCATTTGTTCCAGTTCCTTCATTAGTCTCTCTCTATCCTGGAGGTCGAGGTGAAAAAATACTTTGATTGTATATTTGTCCATTTCACTTTTTATTCTTTACCAAGGACTACAGCAACAGAAACACGTGAAATACATTAGTTATTTTATATCTTTCTTCAAACTACACAGAGTTATTTTGCTTGCAGTAATACAGCAGAATCTAGCATACCACCCCTATCCTTTTGACTACGAGGCTCATATCAAACTGCCATACCTGTACACCAGATATTAGGTTTAATGTGGCCAAGAGGTCACAAATCCAAGAACAAACATTCTGTTCAACTAGATTTTAAACTTACTAGCACTACACCATAAATACCATACATCCACATACCAATGTGGCACGTGACTACAGTAAATAGGTTCTTTTTTTTTTGTAATTAGTTAGTACTGTGCGGTACTATTCGCTTGTTGAATACTTGTTCACTCAGTTGATGGTAGTGCCTTTATTACCCGTATCAAATGAACCATTTGGAGAGCATGATTGCCTCTCAATCTAGCTTTTTCCAGCTGTTCTTGCCTCTCCATCTCAGCTTCCTGCTGCAATTCCTCCAGTCGCTTTCCTTCCTCTTCAGCAGTCAGCTGAGCACTAACCTATTGAAAGGGATAGTTAAAAAGCAAACAAACACACAATATATTAGTAAAATCAGTGAAGATAATTGAGAAAGACCAGGTGCAGATCAAACTGTAAAATATGCGCCCTTACCTACCTATTTAAAGGGCGTGTTAATTAATACTGCACATGCTATATTAAATAGGTGGCTCAGTAGCTTCCGAGCATCATTTATTAAGTTCAATAGAAAATATTTTGGTTTAGAATTTTTTTTCAAATTAATTCCTTTTTACTGCCAAATACATTTTCAAACTTGTAGCTAAAAGTATCATTTTGCCACATTTACAGCTTACACAATAGTGTTAACAACATAAAAGGGCTTCTAAAGCCCAATTACTATTTACCAAATTTGTCTATTGACTTGTTTATTCTTTTAAACCTTGGTGGTGTTCTGTACCTATGGAACTTGGCCCTTCACGGATTTTTCAGAAATTGAGAAACCAGGAGTGTTCTGATATGTGTGGTGTTCCCACCCAATGCAATTTTTTAAAAAGCTAGTGTATTTCACTTTATTTCTCAAACTTCTAATCCTCAGTTGTGACATGCAGCACAATGACACCAAGTTGAACAGATTTGAAGAAATTCCAGAAAAGCTTCCAGCTTTGGAGTTTTTTTTCCAGATCTGTATCAGGCCACAGATTCTCAAGGTGCTAGCTACAAGAAAATCGCTTATTGATGTATTAGTTATCATGGTAGGAGTCACAACAATATAGCCACTAATGGGGTCTCCAGGAAAGCTACATGGACCCAGGTATAGTAGGGATTACTGAGACATGGCTACAGAAAAATCAGGACTAGAACTAAACATTGCAGGGTATAACACATTTAGAAAAGATTGAGGGGAAAAAGGGGAGGCAGAGTAGCTGTGCTTCTTAGTGGTAACATAATGGCAGTAGAAAAAGTAACGCAGCCATCAGCAAGACAGAAATAGAATCCATGTGGATGGAGTTACAATTTTTTTACATTAATAGGGGTCGTCTACAGACCACCCAATGCTGGCGGGGAGGTGGAGAAAGAAATATGCAAACAATGAGTATTTCCAAGTCAAACACCATCCTGACTTGGAAATATATTTCTGTCCCTTTATCGTCATCGGGTCAAAATCCTGGAACTCCCTACCAAACAGCACCATGGGAGTACTTTCACCACATGGACTACAGTGGTTCAAGCTAGCAGCTCACCACCGCCACCACCTTCTCAAGGGCTATTAAGAATAGGCAATAAATGCTGGCCTTACCAGCGTCACCCACATCCTGTGAATGAAAAATAAAAAATACACTTGTGCAGAACAACAAAACTAGAAGCCATCAATACAAGATTGTCACCAAGAAATCAAATGGGGAAACCAGAAGAAACTTCTTTACCCAGAGTGTTGAGAATGTGGAACTCGCTATCACAGGGAGTGGTTGAGGCGAATAGTCTAGATGCATTTAAGTGGAGACTAGATAAGTATATGAGGGAGAAGGGAAGAGGGTTATACGGATATATAGATGAGGAAGGATCAGAAGAGGCTCGAGTGAAGCTTAAATACCGGCATGGACTGGTTTCTTTGTAATTAATAAACTGCATTTGTTTGTAATTAAATCATTTAGATACCTGTTTTGTGCTAATTTCCCTGTCCACATAAGGCTCAGGCAGATGATAGTGTGTGACAGAGAAGCTGTCAATATCATACATCTTCACTGCTGGATATTTTAGAACGTCAAGATCCTACAATTTAAAAAAAAGTTGTAAATTGTTCCTAGACAGCAAGAATACATAATTGCAATTGGATATTTTCTTTAAAAGCATGCATTAGATTACTGAAATGAACTTCACTTTTTCAAGTTCGTTTGCTCCACACCACTTTTAACTTTTGCAATATCAGCTGCAGGCAGTCACAATTAAACTTCTAACCAGCAGCAGGTTCAGGGAGACCCCCATAATTCTACACCAAACTACTTTTGTAAGTTTTCAGTTCAAACAGTCCCAATTTCTTTTGGGGGAGGCGGGCAAAGAGACGGGACGCAACAGTAATAAAGCCAACATCAGGGATACTTTTTTTTTTAAAACTAAAATGTAAACACCTTACCTGTACTCATCCAGGCATCCCTTATTGCTACCCTTATTCTTCTACCCTATTCTCTTTGTCCTAGCTTCAGTTTTTATTCTCCACTATGCCCTCTCATGTTTTCCAAATGTAATCGCTTAACAATTGACTGGTGAAAATGTTACTGTTTATGCAGAAATCATATCCATAAAATCATGGTAGCATCTCTTGCAACTGCACAGCTTAGTTACCCAAGACTGCCCTAAAGTCCAATGAGTGCTATTCAAATATCAAGGTTAGAGATCTTCTGATAAAGACACGTGAAGTATTTCAGATCATATTTACAAAATTTTTTAGTTTAAAATCACAATCCCATTTCCTATTTGAGGAATGGAGATTCCTCACCGCCACCCCCCCCCCCCCCCCCCGCCACACCCACCATCACAAGCGCAACATTTATAGCTACCCTAGCTTTTGAAGCAAAAAAGCTTTGACCAATTGGCAGGATTCTGTTCATTTTTCAGTGGAAGGGCAACACTGCAGTCATATCACATGTGGAGAATGGAAGGAAAAAGGTAGGGAAGAAATAAATTTCAATCTATTACAGAAAGCTATTAGTCAGTTACTTCTGCCTTCTTCAGAACAAAAAAATCTCTGGTGCAAATTGTAATCATCGGTTTATAAATGGAACTGGTTTAAAAATGCAGACAATTTTTTTTTTTAAGTGCAACAGCATTCTACTGCAATATCTGCTATTGATTAGATTGTTTTGACTGGACTTTTGACTGAACTTTTCACTTGAAAAGGTGTCTTTGTTATAACATAGTTGCATTACAATTTTTACATTTTATTACTTGGTTGATAATATAATCCAGATTGCAAGGGACTGGGGGAAGAAGTGCTAAATGGGAATACATATCCAAATTAATCAAGAATGAGGCAGTGAGTTTTGTAAAAGTACTTACAGCAAGGGGGTCTGGTGGAGGCGATGGAAGATGTGCAATCGTTATAGCCCTTTTTTTCTCAACGACTAGTGCTTTTTTGCGAGTTTTAATGCACCTGTGTGAAGTGGAAAAAATGTAATCTTTTAAAGTGCAAACACACCAGAAAAATCCATCTTTGAAAATATTCCACAACAAAATAATTTATTGTAAAGTTTAAATTCACTGCTAGAACACAATTTTTACTGATTTAAAAAAATATATAAGTTGTTGACTGTATTTAATTTTCCATCATATAGTTCACTATGGTGACTTGGACAGGCTAAGTGAGTGGGCAAATGCAGTATAATGTGGATAAATGCGAGGTTATCCACTTTGGTGGCAAAAACAGGAAAGCGGAATATTATCTGAATGGTGACAGAATAGGGAAAAGGGGAGGTGCAACGAGACCTGGGTGTCATGGTACAGCAGAAATTGAAAGTTGGCATACAGGTACAGCAGGCGGTGAAGGCGGCAAATGGCATGTTGGCCTTCATAGCGAGAGGATTTGAGTATAGGAGCAGGGAGGTCTTGCTGCAGTTGTATAGGGCCTTGGTGAGGCCACACCTTGAATATTGTGTACAGTTTTGGTCTCCTAATCTGAGGAAGGACATTCTTGCTATTGAAGGAGTGCAGCGAAGGTTCACCAGACTGATTCCCGGGATGGCAGGACTGACATATGAAGAAAGACTGGATCGGCTAGCCTTATAGTCACTGGAATTTAGAAGAATGAGAGGGGATCTCATAGAAACATATAAAATTCTGATGGGATTGGACAGGTTATTTGCAGGAATAATGTTCCCAATGTTGGGGAAGTCCAGAACCATGGGTCAGTCTAAGGATAATGGGTAAGCCATTTAGGACCGAGATGAGGAGAAACTTCTTCACTCAGAGAATTGTGAACCTGTGGAATTCTCTACCACAGAATGTTGTTGAGGCCAGTTCATTAGATATATTCAAAAAGGGAGTTAGATGTGGCCCTTACGGCTAAAGGGACCAAGGAGTATGGAGAGAAAGCAGGAATTGGGTACTAAAGTTGCATGATCAGATTGAATGGTGGTGCAGGCTCGAAGGGTCGAATGGCCTACTCCTGCACCTATTTTCTATGTTTCTATGTTTTCACATCTAACGTCAAGTATTGCAGCATCACAAAATGTCACAAAGTTATGTGCAACAAAAGCACTGCTGTACATTAGTTGGGAAACAGAAGTTTGATCCCTAGTGACATCAAACTTCATTTTTCTCTGTAGATGGGCTGGGTATAGGCCAGGAATTTATCAATCGGGAGGAAGAAAAAAATTGCTTCCTTGACCTCAGTAACTGGTATAATGCAGCAATGCAAGAGACTTGCATACCAAGTCGTGGCATGTAACCAGAGATGAATGGAGGAAAATATTGTATGGAGGCACAGTTAATCCTGTATAAAAAATACTATGTACTGTTCAAAATTCACAAGTTTAATTGGTTATTTAGCAATTCAGCCATGGAATTTATTTTATTTTTTTAAAGCGCTAGTTTTTTTTTTAAAAAACAACTCTTGCTGAATTTCAATACATTTCACGTATTTTCCCCCCATCATTCAGTGTAATTTGTTCTTTCACTCTGTGTTCGCTTATATCCAATACAATTACCCATACTACTTCCACAACTATGCTGCACCTTTGCTCAATTTTCTCCATATATTTATTTAGTTCCCGATATTTCTGTTTGAATCAACACCACTCCAATTTACTAGCCCAGTGACAGAGTATTAAGAATTCAAGTTCATGAAGCAACTTTTTCCTTCCTCCAGATTGATAAATACCTGGCCTATACCCATTCAGGCAAATCTTCTGGAGGTGCATTTACAATTTAGCATTAAAGCGACGCAAATTTCAACTTCGTCAGGGCTGGCCTAACTCCAGAACAAAGCAGTGGGACATTCCCTAGATGGTGCGTGGGTGTGTGTAAGGGCAGGGCGTCATCCCAGACTACTTCAGTTTGACACATCATTAAGTGTAACTATGGTACAACATCAAAACCAGGTTTGCAAATTAATCAGGATGCTCACTGAACTTTCTAGACACTTTGTAAACCAACATGACCATTCTCCCTCTGCAGCCATTCACATTTCTAATTTTTGAGTGCCGTCTCCTAAACAGGGCAGTTAAAGTTCCAGCCAAACGGAAGCCCAGCAGTGTAAAGAGAGTTCGCCTTGGCTGCAACCCAACATGTAGCTATCCATCTCAGTTGCAGTGTAACTGCCCCCTCGAAGTGTCAGAAATTAATCTACTATGTACACTGGTAATAGAAATTATATTGATAGCAACTATAGAAAAAGCAGAAGAGATCTAGAGAGTGCAAGGGTGGGGAGAAAAGGAGGAGGAGGAGGAGGAAAAATGGCTACATGGTCGAATTTGAGAGTTTCTCTACTAAAGAAAGCTGCATTGGTCTTGGAATTGTAGTCCTGGGATGCCAGCAGATAAATCTGTGCTAATCTTTTCCTACTGGAGCACCAGGGAAGTTCCAACTATGTTAAAAGGAGCAGAGAAAGGGCGTGCAAAAGTCAAGAATGTTTGGAGACCCATTATGGCGAGTCATGTTGCTTGTGGAAGGACTGGGAAGAAGAGAGAAAGTTGAAGTAAACAATGAGTAACTGAATATTTGAGAGTTTGTTACAGGTTAGCAAAGAAAATACAAATTGAAGTGACTAAAGACAAAAATGTTAAATAGAAACTACGGCCCCAAGTTTCGTCCCGCGGCGAAAACGGCGCACCTCCGAGCTGGGCGCCTGTTTTTCGCACCGAAAACTGCACCTAAAAAAAAACTCCGATATTCTCGAGCTCCTTGGAGCTCGATGTCTGCTTGGCTCTTCGCAGCAGGGGGCGGAGCCTAACACTCACGCCGATTTTCTAAGTAGCAGGAGGCGAGTACAATTTAAATTAGCCTTCGTGGTGCCGGCAACCGTGCGCGTTGGAGCGTGCGCGCAGTCTCATACAAACATTGGCACTCGGCCATTTTTAAATATACTGCAGAAAAAGAGATTTGTTTCTTGGACCCCTGCAAAGGCTTGTAATTTAATTTTTTTTGATATTTCTGTGTGAGGGAGTGCTTTTAACAGCACTGCTGAATAAATCACCTGCTGAAATCAGTGAGTTCAGCTTTTCACTGCTAAACTTGCAGAACCGGTGCTGCATTGGTGCATGCAAATTAAGGACTGTGTGTTTGGAGAAATAAGAGTGCCAATTCAACTTTGCAATGGATCAACGTCCACCAAGAACAAAGATGGCAAACCATTGCATAATACGTGGTGTTGACAATGCAGCACCCATTCTGCAAATTTAAATATAAAACTGTCGATGTGGCTACCTCTCCCTGTCCAAATGGACTCAGTCCCCCTCACAGCTCGAAGGCTGCTGCTGTATCTTCGGCTGCCGTCGAGCCACTGACGCCGCCCCTAAAGCGTGGCCGAATGGCCTCAAGCACCATAAAGAGCTGCGTGTGTCAGGTGTTGATTCTTCGGCTGCCGGCCAGCCACTGAAGCCGCTGATATCTGATGGCCGAATGGCCTCGGGTACGTCTGGTGCTGCTTCTTCGCGCCAGCCACGAAGAGAATGAAGGCCTGCCTCAAGCACTGCAGCTCAGCTCGAAGCTTGCTGCCGCTGCCGTCGAGACACTGACGCCACACCCCTGCCTGTCTCCAACATGAAAGGCCTGCCTGAAGCACAGCAGCTCAAAGGCTGATGCTATTTCACACAGGTAGGAACATGGTTTATTTAATCTTTTCTTTGCCAATAAATTTTTTATTCAGGTTGGATTTATTTGTATGATATTTGTATAAGTATAACTAAGGATTGATTGTAGAATTTAATGACTTCCCTTCCCCCCCTCCCCCCACACCTCGTTCCCTACGCCTAATTTGTAACCTACGCCTGATTTTCTAAAGTGTAAAGTGTAGACAAGGTTTTTTCGAGCGTACAAAAATCTTCACTTACTCCATTCTAAGTTAGTTTGGGGTAAGTTTTCACTCACAAAACTTTGAAATCAGGCGTAAGCGCCCCCTTTTGAAAATAAAATTCTGTTCCAAAGTGAAACTGTTCTAACTGACTAGAACTGGAGCAAACTAAATGATGAGAATTCCGATTTCTAAGATACTCCGTTCTACACCAGTTGCTCCTAAAAATCAGGAGCAAATCATGTGGAAACTTGGGGCCAATAAGCTGCAATATGCAGGATCCACATATCAAACAAATACAAAAACAATAGCAAACCTATTTTTGACTTCAAGTTCTTGTTCCCTTTGCTGCTTCAAATCCCTTAGTGCTTCTCTGTGCCTCTTCTCAGCTTTTTCTCTGTTGACTGCTGCCTGTTTCGATTGAGCTTTCAAATTTGGTTCCTGCAAAAAAAAAACAATCCATTTTACGTGAAAAAAAAAATCACTTGTACTGATTTTATTAGTTCTGTAGTTAAAAATTTTGAATTAAAAAAAAAAAATCTGCAAATGTAGCCGACAGGCAATGTCTATAGAAAACAGGTTGAGCGTCCGAAGTGTTCCGAAATCCAGACATCGTGCTAATCCATGGAGGAGTTGTCCGGAATCTGGAAAATATTCTGAAATCCAGACTTTTTAAAAAATAAAATAAAACCGATTACCGCTGCAAGTTTGGAAGTTGGGCCGAGGGAGCGGGGTGGGGGGTGGCGGGGAAAGAAACACCCCCCAAACATTCCAGAAAACAAAAATATACAAAATTTTCACAAAACCCTTACCTACTAAATCGCTGAAAAAGAATTAATAAAAACTTTAACTTACCTTTTTTGCAGGTCTTCAACGCAGGTTTTTCCTAGCCGCCGCTGCTGCCAAACCCTGACCCACAGCACCTCCGCCGCTGACCCGGACCTCCTCTGCCGTCTCCTCTGCAGCACCTTTACCTCGGCCCAGGCATTTCCGGATTCAGGATGTCGGAAAGAAGTTACGAAATCTGGAAATACCCAAACTTCTTTCCGGATTCGGGACATCAGAAAGACATTCCGAAATCCGGAACGGCCTCAGTCCCGAGGTTTCCGGATTTCAGACACTCTACTTGAATCAACAAATTTGTATGGCTAACCGTTGTCATATAAAATACCCATGGATAGTTCTAATCTTTTCATAGATACATCTATTAGTTTATTCTTTTCTGTAAAGGTAAATACATGAGGTAGTTTATGGTATGTCCTGAAATTATTCGGTGGAGCCTTTTTGAATCTTTGGTATGTTGAGCTATTAATACCCAATGTAAAACCAAGAGTGAAGGTCATGGAGGTGGTGATGTAATAGCCTTTTAGCTGAGCTTAAAAGCAAGGCTATGGTAATGCGAGGTTGGGAGATGAAGGAGGGAGACATCTGGAGGGTTGAGCTCAACCAACTGTAATATGTGTATCTTCTGCAGCAAAGCATCCTTTGTAATGTCAGTGTTTTGTCGTGAATATGTAACATTTAAATTTTTAACAAACAGCAAGTGTTTGATTCCATGTCCAAGAATTCATCCTTGGCATATAGGCAATACAGTAGTGTATTGCAAAATGTACATTCCTAACAGTCAGATTAGCCACTCACAATGAAGAAAACAGTAGCTAGCAACTCTTGGCCACATAGGAGAGGCTGAATAATTGCTGGAATGCACATACCAAGAGGTTTTTTTTTATCCCACAGGCAGAATGAGTTAGTGAGGAAGGGAAACGGGTGATCATCCAAATCACCATGGAGAAAATGGTTATCTGGGGGATGGCGGGGAGAAAGCATAGAAACCAAGTATTAATAAAGTGACTCAGTCAGGGGAAGAGACAGGCACTTCTGCAGGTGCAGCTGGGAGTCCCAAATGTGTGTCGTATCCCCCCACCCCCACGTGGAAGTATGAGGGAAGCAGGTGCAAAGGATTTTGGACAGAGGTGGATAACAGCAAGAATTGTGATCCATATTTGAACCAATGACATCGGAAGCAATAAAAGTGAATGGTTGGTTTCTATGCAGTAAATACGATGTAATTTCAGAATTACATTTATACTTAACAGTAGAGGAATAGAAAGATTATGTAGAAGGTTAATGCGTAGCTGGAGAGATGGCATAGTAAAGTGTTTAGATTCCTTGGACATTGGGACCAGTTTGAGGACAAGATGGGCTTTATCTGAACAGGACTGGAGCCACTGTTCCTGCTGGCAACAGAGTGCCATGGAATACAACGTAAATCAATAGAGCAGGATGGATAAAACAAGGCAAGGACACAGTCAGGAAAGAAGGAGGGTCAAGAGATGCAGGATGAGAGAGAGAAATGCAGGAAAGTAACAAAGAATCAGATTTAAAAAATATTGCAAACCGACGCAGATTTGATAAATAAACGTACAAAGTATTCTGAATAAAATTGATGAACGAGGCTCAAATCACCATGTGGGGCTATAATATAGTAGAATTTAATAAAGACATGTCTTAAGCTGAGGAAAGACTGGAATATAAACATTCTTGGTTACAAAACATTTGGAAGGGGCAGGATACAAGAGAAAAAAGGTTGCAGTACAAATCAAAAATTCTGGTATTCTAGAATGCAAGAATGACAGAGGATGTTAAAAAAAATCTATTAGTCACTCTACAAATAATTCATTATCACTGAAGAGTGGAGTGGAGATAGATGAAGAGTTAAATAGACAAGAAAAACAGCACCAAAATAACAGATTACTTTAAATTATTCAAAAAGATGGAAGTAAAGGTAATGCAATTGGCAGGAGGAGAGATTGCTACAAATGCCTGCTTTCTAAATTGTATGGCAAGGAAGCAGTCCTGGTGTTAAGGCTCGGGGAACATCTAGGAAACAGTGATCATAACAATTAGATTTAATAATGGGAACAAAGATCAATATACTCAACTAGAAAAAAAGTCATTATTTTGTGAGGTAAAAAAGAATATCAGCCCAGAAACTGGCAGTTATGACAGTGGACAAAAATAGAAAATTAAAGGATGATACATGATTAGGATATAGACTAGACAGATTACCAACGTACCTTGGATGATGAAGGAAATTAATATTAAGATCATATTCGAGAGGCACAAGAAATCTAGGGCTAATAAAACAATAGAAAATCTAGGGAACTATGACAAAAATAAAGAATAAGGGTAAGGCCAAATTAAAGAGAAAAAGGAAATCTTTTAATAGAGAATGAAAATAGCAGGAACATCAAACTGGTACCCAGTCTTGGTTTTTACAGACATGCAATAGTGGGAATGTACAAAAGGAGTTGGAGCAATTAGATAGATTAACTATAAAAATGGAAGGAGTACTGAAGTCACTGAAACTCCGATGTGAAAAAGGCGCCAGGGCCTGATGGCCTACACCCTAGAATGACAGATGAGGGATGAGGGAGGGAGAGAAAAAAAAAAAGAGGGGCTCGGACAACAATCTATTGAACACCTTTGAAAGACACACGGTTGCCAAAATGGAACCTCTGTTCTGAAGGGAGAAAGGGATAAGGCAGGTACCTCTGAACCGGTCAACCCAACACTAGCAGGGGTTAAGCTACTTGGGATGTAGGATAAAATTAACACTCATTTAGAAAGAGGAGTTAATTGAAGACAACCAGCAACGATCTGTAAAAGGAAAATCGTGTCCGTTAAACAGAGCACAGCAATAAAGGAAATGCAATGAATTTTGTGTATGCGGACTTTCAAAGGACATGGACAAAAGTGCTGCTTAAGAGTCTCGCTGACAAAATGAAGTGGCACAACATTAAAGGGAATGTAACAGCATGTATACGAAACTGGCTAAAGGATTAACTAACCAGCACTGCTTTTTTTAATGAATATGCAACAAATGCACAGTTCAGGCTAGGCATGTGATGAAAAAGTGAATGAATTGGGAAGGGGAGAGATCAAAATACCAGAGAGAAATGAAGGGTGAAACAAATAGATGACATGAAGGAGAGGAGACATGAAAAAATGGCCTGAATGGGGCCAACAGAGAAAAAAAAAAGGGGAATAAAAGCAACTGGCATGGGCTACGGGCAGATGCCAAAATGCTCATGCAAATGAACATCGATTTCAGGTTACATGGGAATGGTAGAGATTAGGAGACATGTCCTGGTCCCGCGGGAGTAGTGGGTCCTGCAACAAGGTAATGCTGGATGAAGACAGGGTTATGGTCAGCTGCTATGCGCTGTTAAATAGCAATGCAGGTATTCTCTTCCTCTCTCCCCTCCACGTAGGTTCTAGACTCCAATGCCTGCTCAACCTTTCTTAAGACAACCCCTTCATCTCAGGAATCAACCTCGTGAACCTTCTCTGAACTGCCTCCAATGCAACTATATCCCTCCTGAAATGAGACCAAAACTGTACACAGTACTCTAGGTGTGGCCTCACCAACACCCTGTACAGTTGTAGCAAGACTTTCCTACTTTTATACTCCAACCCCCTTGCAATAAAGGCCAACATTCCATTTCCTTTCCTAATTACTTGCTCTACCTGCATGCTAACTTTTTGTGTTTCATGTACAAGGATGCACCACAGCATTTTGTAATCTTTCTCTATTTAAATAATAATTTGCTTTTTTTATGCTTCCTACTAAAGTGGATAACCTCACATTTTCCCACATTATACTGCATCTGCAAATTTTTTGCCCACTCATTTAACCTATCTATATCCCTTTGCAGACTATTTGTGTCCTCCTCATAACTTGCTTTCCCACCTATCTTTGTATCAGCAAATTTGGCTACTGTGCATTCAGTCCCTTCACCCCAAATCATTAATGTAGATAGTAAATAGTTGAAGCCCCGTATATATATTACCCCCAACCCCATGAACTCTTATCTAGTGCAGTTAACTTTTATGTGGCACCTTATCGAATATCTTCTGGAAATCCAAATACACGACATCTACTGGTTCTCCTTTATCCATCCTGCTCGTTACATCCTCAAAGAACTCCAGTAAATTTGTCAAACATGATTTCCCTTTCATAAAACCACGCCGACTCGGCTGGAGTGCATTATGATGTTCTAAATGTCCTGCTAATACTTCCTGAATAATCGACTCCAGCATTTTCCCAATGACTGATGTTAGGCTAACCGGTCTACAGTCTCCCTCCAGTCTTGAATACAATTGCAGTTTTCCAATTCGCTGGGACCTCTCTAGAATCCAAAGATTTTTGTTCGATTACAACCTATGCATCGACTATCTCTGCAACTACTTCTTTTAAGACCTTAGGATGCAGGCCATCAGTTCCATGGGACTTGTCCACCTTTAGTCCCATTAGTTCATCTAGTACGTTTTCTCTAGTGATTGTTTTCAGTTCCTCCCTCCCTATATAGCCCCTTGATTATTTATTATTATTGGGATGCTTTTAGTGACTTTTTCCGTGAAGACCCGATTCAAAATACTTGTTCAAAGTCTCTGCCATTTCCCTATTAATTCCCCGGTCTCATCCTCGAATGGATCAACGTTTAAATTAGCTACTCTCTTCCTTTTTATATACCTGTAGAAGCTCCTACTGCCTGATTTTATGGGCCCAAGTTTCGAGCCTCGCCTAGAACGGCGCAATCCTGACCTGGACGCCCGTTTTTCGCGCCACAAAGTGCGCCTAAAAAAACCCTCCGTATTCTCCACCTCCCTGCAGGTCCTCTGGCCCTCGGCGCAGCGCAGCAGGAGCTGTAGGGGGCGGAGCCAGGTTCCTGCGCTGAAAACAGTGCCGGGACCTCTGCACATGCGTGCTACAGTGGGCACGCAAGTGCAGTAGCTCCAGGCGCCCAAAACTGTGTGGGGGGGGGCCCGAAGCACGCAGTCCCTAGCCCTGGCCGAATGGCCTCACTGGGGCTGCGTGAATAAGGCTCCTCCTACGGCCAGCTCCTGCTTCCTCCCGACCCGACTCCCGCCCGGACCCGACAACTCCCCCCCCCCCCCCCCCCCCCCCCCCGAGACCGGACCCGACCCGACAACCCCCCCCCCCGCCTGGGCCCGGCCCGACTCCCGCTCCCCCTCCTCGCCCCGGCCCGGATCCGACCTGACCTCCCTCCCTCCGACCCGAACTCCCTCCCACCCCCCACCCCCCCCCGACCCGCCACCTACCTGTAAATCTGGTGCTGGGGACAGGCCAGGCCCGTTCAGCCTCCCTCCCCCTCATCTCCTTTCCCCCCCCCCCCCCCAAAATCTCCTTTCTTCCCTCCCCCCCAATCTCCATCCTCCCCCTTCCTCCCCGTTCTCCCCCATCCCTCCAACTTCCCTCCCTCTGCTCCCCCCCTCCCCTCCCTCTGCTCCCCCCCTTCCCCTCGGTCAGAAACACAGACACTGACAGACAGAGAATGAGAGACACACACAGACAGACAGAGAGATAGACACTGACAGAGACACACTGAGGGGGGCATCCCAGCACGCTGTTGGAGGGCTCCCGGTGCTGCAGTCGGTAAGTAGAAAATGTTTTATTTATTGATTTTAAAAAAAAATGATTTCCTTTTAATTTTTTTGATTGATTTATTGATGTATTTATCATTTATTATTGATGATGGCTCTTTATTTGTAAAACTGAAGTGTTTAATGTTTGTAAACTTCCCTTTAAACACCCCCCCCCCCACCATTCCCTACGCCCGATTTGTAACCTATGCCTGATTTTCTGAAGTGTAGACAAGGTTTTTTCGAGCGTACAAAAATCTTCACTTACTCCATTCTAAGTTAGTTTGGAGTAAGTTTTCACTCACGAAACTTTGAAATCAGGCGTAGGTGGGCGGACACGCCAGGCCCCCTTTTGAAAAAAAAATTCTGTTCCAAAGTGAAACTGTTCTAACTGACTAGAACTGGAGCAAACTAAATGACGAGAATTCCGATTTCTAAGATACTCCGTTGTACACCTGTTGTTCCTAAAAATCAGGAGCAAATCATGTGGAAACTTGGGGCCTATATTTCTTGCTAGTTTACTCTCAATCTATCTTCTCCCTCTGTTTTTTTGTTGTTGTCCTTTGCTGGTTTCTAAAAATGTCCCAATCTTCTGGCCTACCACTAATCATCACAACATTGTATGTACTTGTTTTTGATTTGCTACCATCATTAACTTCGTTAGTTAGCCACGGATGGTTCATCCCCTTCTTGTAGTCTTTGTCTCACTGGAATATATCTTTGCTGAGAGTTATGAAATAGCTCCTTAAATAAATGTCACTGCTCATCTACCGTCTTAGCCTTTAATCTATTTTCTCAGTCCACTCGAGCCAACTGTGTCATACTTTTGTAATTGCCTTTATTTAAGTTCACGACACTAGTTTGAGACCCAAGTTTCTCACCCTCAAATTGAATTTGAAATTTTATCAGGTTGTGATCGCTCTTCCCTAGAGGATCTTTTACTACGCGATCTTTAATTAATCCCATCTCATTACACATTACCAGATCTAAAATAGCCTGCTCCCTCGTTGGTTCCACAACTTATTGTTCCAAGAAACCATCCTGAAAACACTATGAACTCGTCCTCAAGTCTATCTTTGCCTATTTGATTTGTTCAATCTACATGAAGATCAAAAATGACCAAGATTATTGCAGTACCTTTCTTACAAGTCCTACCGTACAGCTACTGTTTGGGGCCTACAGACTATTCCTATCAGTGACTTATTTCCCTTATTATTTCTTATCTCCACCCAAACTGATTCTACATCTTGATCTTCTGAGCTAAAATAATTTCTCACTACTGCACAGACTCATCCTTTATGAACAGAGCTACCTCACCTCCTTTTTCTTTCTGCCTAGCCTTCTGAAATGTCAAATACCCCTGAATATTCAGTTCTCCGCCTTGGTCACCTTGCAACCACGTCTCTGTAATGGTTATAGAAACATAGAAAATAGGTGCAGGAATAGGCCATTCGGCCCTTCGAGCCTGCACCACCATTCAATAAGATCATGGCTAATCATTCACCTCAGTACTCCTTTCCTGCTTTCTCTCCCTACCCCTTGATCCCTTTAGCTGTAAGGGCCATATCTAATTCCCTCTTGAATATAAACAATGAACTGACATCAACAACTCTCTGCGGTAGGGAATTCCACAGGTTAACAACTCCGAGTGAAGAAGTTTCTATTCATCTCGATCCTAAATGGCTTACATAGAAACATAGAAAATAGGTGCAGGAGTAGGCCATTCAATGAGTTCATGGCTGAACATGCAACTTCAGTACCCCATTCCTGCTTTCTCACCATACCCCTTGATTCCCCTAGTAGTAAGGACTTCATCTAACTCCTTTTTGAATATATTTAGTGAATTGGCCTCAACAACTTTCTGTGGTAGAGAATTCCACAGGTTCACCACTCTCTGGGTGAAGAAATTCCTCCTCATCTCGGTCCTAAATGGCTTCCCCCTTATCCTTAGACTGTGTCCCCTGGTTCTGGACTTCCCCAACATTGGGAACATTCTTCCTGCATCTAACCTGTCTAAACCCGTCAGAATTTTAAATGTTTCTATGAGGTCCCCTCTCATTCTTCTGAACTCTAGTGAATACAAGCCCAGTTGATCCAGTCTTTCTTGATAGGTCAGTCCCACCATCCCGGGAATCAGTCTGGTGAACCTTCGCTGCACTCCCTCAATAGCAAGAATGTCCTTCCTCAGGTTAGGAGACCAAAACTGTACACAATACTCCAGGTGTGGCCTCACCAAGGCCCTGTACAATTGTAGCAACACCTCCCTGCCCCTGTACTCAAATCCCCTCGCTATGAAGGCCAACATGCCATTTGCTTTCTTAACTGCCTGCTGTACCTGCATGCCAACCTTCAATGACTGATGTACCATGACACCCAGGTCTCTTTGCACCTCCCCTTTTCCTAATCTGTCACCATTCAGATAATAGTCTGTCTCTCTGTTTTTACCACCAAAGTGGATAACCTCCCATTTATCCACATTATACTTCATCTGCCATGCATTTGCCCACTCACCTAACCTATCCAAGTCGCTCTGCAGCCTCATAGCATCCTCCTCGCAGCTCACACTGCCACCCAACTTAGTGTCATCCGCAAATTTGGAGATACTACATTTAATCCCCTCGTCTAAATCATTAATGTACAGTGTAAACAGCTGGGGCCCCAGCACAGAACCTTGCGGTACCCCACTAGTCACTGCCTGCCATTCTGAAAAGTCCCCATTTACTCCTACTCTTTGCTTCCTGTCTGACAACCAGTTCTCAATCCATGTCAGCACACTACCCCCAATCCCATGTGCTTTAACTTTGCACATTAATCTCTTGTGTGGGACCTTGTCGAAAGCCTTCTGAAAGTCCAAATATACCACATCAACTGGTTCTCCCTTGTCCACTCTACTGGAAACATCCTCAAAAAGTTCCAGAAGATTTGTCAAGCATGATTTCCCTTTCACAAATCCATGCTGACTTGGACCTATCATGTCACCTCTTTCCAAATGCACTGCTATGACATCCTTAATAATTGATTCCATCATTTTACCCACTACCGATGTCAGGCTGACCGGTCTATAATTCCGTTTTCTCTCTCCCTCCTTTTTTTTTTTTTTAAAAAGTGGGGTTACATTGGCTACCCTCCACTCGATAGGAACTGATCCAGAGTCAATGGAATGTTGGAAAATGACTGTCAATGCATTCACTATTTCCAAGGCCACCTCCTTAAGTACTCTGGGATGCAGTCCATCAGGCCCTGGGGATTTATCGGCCTTCAATCCCATCAATTTCCCCAACAAAATTTCCTGACTAATAAGGATTTCCCTCAGCTCCTCCTCCTTACTAGACCCTCCGTACCCTTTTATATCCGGAAGGTTGTTTGTGTCCTCCTCAGTGAATACCGAACCAAAGTACTTGTTCAATTGGTCCGCCATTTCTTTGTTCCCCGTTATGACTTCCCCTGATTCTGACTGCAGGGGACCTACGTTTGTCTTTACTAACCTTTTTCTCTTTACATATCTATAGAAACTTTTGCAATCCGTCTTAATGTTCCCTGCAAGCTTCTTCTCGTACTCCATTTTCCCTGCCCTAATCAAACCCTTTGTCCTCCTCTGCTGAGTTCTAAATTTCTCCCAGTCCCCAGGTTCGCTGCTATTTCTGGCCAATTTGTATGCCACTTCCTTGGCTTTAATGCTATCCCTGATTTCGCTTGATAGCCACGGTTGAGCCACCTTCCTTTTTTATTTTTACGCCAGACAGGAATGTACAATTGTTGTAGTTCATCCATGCGGTCTCTAAATGTCTGCCATTGCCCATCCACAGTCAACCCCTTTAGTATCATTCGCCAATCTATCCTAGCCAATTCACTCCTCATACCTTCAAAGTTACCCTTCTTTAAGTTCTGGACCATGGTCTCTAAATTAACTGTTTCATTCTCCATCCTAATGCAGAATTCCACCATATTATGGTCACTCTTCCCCAAGGGGCCTCGCACAACGAGATTGCTAATTAATCCTCTCTCATTACACAACACCCAGTCTAAGATGGCCTCCCCCCTAGTTGGTTCATCGACATATTGGTCTAAAAAACCATCCCTTATGCACTCCAGGAAATCCTCCTCCACCGTATTGCTTCCAGTTTGGTTAACCCAATCTACGTGCATATTAAAGTCACCCATTATAACTGCTGCACCTTTATTGCACGCATCCCTAATTTCATGTTTGATGCCCTCTCCAACATCACTACTACTGTTTGGAGGTCTGTACACAAATCCCACTAACGTTTTTTGTCCTTTGGTATTCTGCAGCTCTACCCATATAGATTCCACATCATCCAAGCTAATGTCCTTCCGAACTATTGCCTTAATTTGCTCCTTAACCAGCAATGCTACCCCACCTCCTTTTCCTTTTATTCTATCTTTCCTGAATGTTGAATACCCTTGGATATTGAGTTCCCAGCCCTGATCATCCTGGAGCCACGTCTCCGTAATCCCAATCACATCATATTTGTTAACATCTATTTGCACACTTAATTCATCCACCTTATTGCGGATACTCCTTGCATTAAGACACAAAACCTTCAGGCTTGTTTTTTTAACACCCTTTGTCCTTTTAGAATTTTGCTGTACAGTGGCCCTTTTTGTTCTTTGCCGTGGGTTTCTCTGCCCTCCACTTTTCCTCATCTCCTTTCTGTCTTTTGCTTTTGCCTCCTTTTTGTTTCCCTCTGTCTCCCTGCATTGGTTCCCATCCCCCTGCCATATATTAGTTTAAATCCTCCCCAACAGCACTAGCAAACACTCCCCCTAGGACATTGGTTCCGGTCCTGCCCAGGTGCAGACCGTCCAGTTTGTACTGGTCCCACCTCCCCCAGAACCGGTTCCAATGCCCCAGGAATTTGAATCCCTCCCTGCTGCACCACTGCTCAAGCCACGTATTCATCTGCGCTATCCTGCGATTCCTACTCTGACTATCACGTGGCACTGGTAGCAATCCCGAGATTACTACTTTTGAATTTAGCTCCTAGCTCCTTAAATTCATTTCGTAGGACCTCATCCCTTTTTTTACCTATGTCGTTGGTACCAATGTGCACCACGACAACTGGCTGTTCTCCCTCCCTTTTTAGAATGTCCTGCACCCGCTCCGAGACATCCTTGACCCTTGCACCAGGGAGGCAACATACCATCCTGGAGTCTCGGTTGCGGCCGCAGAAACGCCTATCTATTCCCCTCACCATTGAATCCCCAATCACTATTGCTCTCCCACTCTTTTTCCTGCCCTCCTGTGCAGCAGAGCCAGCCATGGTGCCATGAACTTGGCTGCTGCTGCCCTCCCCTGATGAGTCATCCCCCTCAACAGTACCCAAAGCAGTGTATCTGTTTTGCAGGGGGATGACCACATGGGACTCCTGCACTACCTTCCTTGCACTGCTCTTCCTGTTGGTCTTCCATTCCCGATCTGGCTGTGGACCCTTTCCCTGCGGTACGACCAACTCGCTACACTTGATACTCACGTCATTCTCAGCATCGTGGATGCTCCAGAGTGAATCCACCCTCAGCTCCAACTCCGCAACGCGGACAGTCAGGAGCTTGAGGTGGATACACTTCCTGCAGATATAGTCGTCAGGGACACTGGTGTCGTCCCTGAGTTCCCACATGATACAGGAGGAGCATAACACCCGACCGAGCTCTCCTGCCATGACTTAACCCTTAGATACACTGAAATTGGCAACAACAATGTTAACAGTTACTGACTGATATAGAAGAGAAAAAAGAAAAACTACTCACCAATCCAGCCAATCACTTACCCTCTTGGCTGTGACGTCACCTTTTGATTTCTTTCTACTTTTTTTTTGCCTTCTCCCTGTAGCTGCACAAGTTCGCCTTTTATAGGCCTCTCCTTATCCTTAGACTGTGTCCCCTGGTTTTGGACTTCCCAAACAAACATCGGGAACATTCTTCTTGCATCTAACCTGTCCAGTCCCGTCAGAATTTTATATGTTTCTATGAGATCCTCTCATCCTTCTAAACTCCAGTGAATACAGGCCCAGTCGATCCAGTCTCTCCTCATATGTCAGTCCTGCCATCCCGGGAATCAGTTTGGTCCTCAGATCATACCCATTTATTTCTATTTGTGCCGTCAACTCATTTATCTTGTTACAAATGCTAAGTGCAGTCAGATAAAGAGCTTTTAATTTTGTCATCATTTTTCCCTACTCTGACTCTACTTTCTGGTGTACTTTTATCTTTATACGGTCCATCCCTTCCTGACACTCTGGTCATCATTACCCCTATCGCTACCCTGCATTATTGCCTTCTCCTTTCCCTTTGACTTTTTACATTTCCCCTCACCCGAACCCTGCCCCCCACTATTTAGTTTAAAGCCCTAGTTATGCGATTCCCCAGGACACTGGTCCCAGCATCGTTCAAGTGAAGCCCGTCCCAACAGAATAGCTCCCTCTTTCCCCAGTACTGGTGCCAGTGCCCCATGATTTGCCACACCAATCTTTGAGCCACGCATTCATCTCTCTGATCTTATGCCAATTTGCTCGTGGCTCAGGTAGTAATCCAGAGATGATTACCTTTGTGGTCCAGCTTTTCATTTCCCTCTTTCTTGCGTAAAAGGGGGCAGTGCCGAACGCGAGCATATGCGGAAGGACAAAAATTGTTGCAGATAATCACTCCACGTTTATAATAAATACTTAAAATGCATGTTATGGTTCAGGACCGCCATCCCCTCACTTTTCTCATGTTGACAGCTAAACTAAAGTTTCCATGAGTAAACTAGGCCCTTTATGAACCAAACCTGCAACTTGCATCTTTATTCGCTGCTGCACAAGATTTTTAAAAAAAAATTCATTCATGGGATGCAGGTGTCGCTGGCAAGGCCAGCATTTACTGCCCATTCCCAATTGCCCCCAAGAAGGTGGTGGTGAGCTGCCTTCTTGAACCACTGCAGTCCGTGAGGTGAAGGTACTCCCACAGTGCTGTTAAGGAGGGAATTCAGGGATTTTGACCCAACGACGATGAAGGAACGGCGATATATTTCCAAGTCAGGATGATGTGAGAGTTGGAGGGGAACTTGCAGGTGGTGGTTCCCACGCACCCACTACCCTTGTCCTTGTCCTTCTAGATGGTAGAGGTTGCGGGTTTGGGAGGTGCTATTGAAGAATCCTTGGCGAATTGGTGCAGTGCATCCTGTAAGTGGTACACACTGCAGCCACGGTGCGCTGGTGATGGAGTAACTGTTGAAGGTGGTGGGTGGGGTGCTAATCAAGCGGGCTGCTTTGTCCTGGATGGTGTCGTGCTTCTTGAGTGTTGTTGGAGCTGCACTCATCCAGGCAAGTGGACAGTATTCCATCACATTCCTGACTTGTGCCTTTAGATGGTGGAAAGGCTTTGGGGAGTCAGGTGGTGAGTCACTCGCCACAGAATACCCAGCCTCTGTTCTGCTCTTGTAGCCACAGTATTTGTGTGACTGGTCCAGTTAAGTTTCTGATCAATGGTGACCCCCAGGGATGTACAAGGGTTAGTGTGCCTAAGTTTACCAAATCATTCTGAATTGCTGTAAATTGCTTACTGGACTGTATGTATTCACATTCACTAGTCACTCAGAAGGTAGAAGTGTGTGCAGGCTATCTGGTCACATTTAATTACAGATGAAACAATATAGACAGAAGTAAAATTATAGCATTTACTCACATTTTCTTTAGCTTGTCTGTGCCCCTCACCCACTGCTTTTAAACTACAGAGGTAGAGCTTTTCTAGATTCTCTGCTTTCTCGACTTGTGCCGTCTGCCATTCAGCTTTCAACTCATTTGCCAGTTGCTCAAGTTCTTGATTACGACGCTGCTTTACTTTCTCCCGGATTTGCACAGCAATGGAACGCTCTTGCTCTCTGACCTGCAACATAACCAGAGAAGGAGTTACAAGAAGTAGTCTTGGCCACCATTCGCGCTTTCAGTTTTTAATACCGCGTCCTAGATTTGAAATATTATAATTTCCAGAGAACTACGGTACAGTGGCATAATATGTTGAAGCTTTACTATGCTGAACCAGTGAAGAGATAACTAATAAATTTATTATATATCACTTTTCACTTCTTGAGGACTCACAAAGCACTTCATAGCTAAGTCTTTTTGAAGTGTAGTTACGATTGTTGTAAGCTTTTGACCGAAATCCTGCAATTACCAACCTTACATATACTGTGATCGGACACGAAGCCAATGCTGAGCAACTTTGCACATGGAGGAAAATTCAATGCAGCTCCCAGTGAACAGTCAAGGCGCAGGACTGTAAACAGTCATACATTTTGAATAAGGGCATTAAAGTCAGTTTTTATTGCCGATTTAAAAACCTCAATTTCACCCCCTCCCTCCGAGGTGTTTCAGTTTTTATTTTATCAAAAACAGTGAAAAGTCAAGGGGAAAACTTAAAAGCCCGAAACACGAGAAATTATATTTTTATTTTGGACGTCACTAAAATACAGTACAAGTATGCTACAATGCAAGTTACTATTATCAAGCTTGTCTACTGAAACAAAATATGTCTGACCAACTTAGATGATACTGTTATTAACAGAATGGATACATTGCACATAATGATTGCAATATACTGTGCAAGCTCATGTTGCAAAATTACATTTTATCAACTATTTTGTATTTGTCAGAAACGTTTAAAATTCTGACGGGGTTAGACAGGTTAGATGCAGGAAGAATGTTCCCAATGTTGGGGAAGTCCAGAACCAGGGGACACAGTCTAAGGATAAGGGGGAAGCCATTTAGGACCGAGATGAGGAGGAATTTCTTCACCCAGAGAGTGGTGAACCTGTGGAATTCTCTACCACAGAAAGTTGTTGAGGCCAATTCACTAAATATATTCAAAAAGGAGTTAGATGAAGTCCTTACTACTAGGGGAATCAAGGGGTATGGTGAGAAAGCAGGAATGGGGTACTGAAGTTGCATGTTCAGCCATGAACTCATTGAATGGCGGTGCAGGCTAGAAGGGCCGAATGGCCTACTCCTGCACCTATTTTCTATGTTTCTATCACAAAAGATTGTCAAATCCATTACAAAATACTAACTCCTAAAATTTACATTTAAAGTAGTACATCACCAACATTGTGCTGTAAAGCAGATCCTTTTTAAAATCTGACAAATACAAAATAGTTGATAAAATGTAATTTTGCAACATGAGCTTGCACAGTATATTGCAATCATTATGTGCAGTGTATCCATTCTGTTAATAACAGTATCATCTAAGTTGGTCAGACATATTTTGTTTCAGTAAACAAGCTTGTTACAGACATACATCTCAAAGGATTTTATTTCTTTGGATTGAGACACAAAACCACATTCTGAATCTTCTGCACAGGTCTAGTATTTCCAGTTAAAATAAAAGAATAATTTCTATGTGAGTCACCAACTATACCTGTTTTATTCTTAACCGTCTCCTCCTCTCATGCTCTTCTTTTATCAATAGTGCCTCTTCATTTGGACTAAGACGAAGCCCACTCAACTTGGCCACTTTTCTTTTCATCCTTATTGTGTCTGTAAGGAAAAAATAATTTTAGAAACAGGTTTCCTTAAAATCAACAACTTCAGGTTTACATTTACTGTCTTCCAAATGGAGATTAATCCTGTAATACTTCATTGCAAAAGTGAATTGCTGCATTTAAACCTAAATATGACACCAAATCACACCCTAGTGCAACCACTCCCCCTTCCAGAAAACAGGGACTCATTCATAAGAACATAAGAATTAGGAACAGGAGTAGGCCATCTAGCCCCTCGAGCCTGCTCCGCCATTCAACAAGATCATGGCTGATCTGGCCGTGGACTCAGCTCCACTTACCCGCCCGCTCCCCATAACCCTTAATTCCCTTATTAGTTAAAAATCTATCTATCCCCTTCAAATGCACTTACTTAGGCTCAAATTCCTCAAATATACATCATCCAGAACTTGAAATCATTATCCAAAAGGGCCACCACTTTCTCCAGTTTGCAATTCTACATATGATCAGAAGACCTGGTCAAATTGGTTCCTATTGGCTGCATCTACCCATGGGTCACCTAATTAACCAATAGATGGGATGGGAAGAGAACTGAAAACCTACCACCGACCACACGCTAAACAGGTACAGATCTCAAACTGGGACCAGGAATATAACTGTGTCACAATGGTCTGTATGGTACTAAGAGGAAGCAGAAGAATGAAATGACTATAAAGATAAGAAAGTCAAACAAAATAATTTGAGACTCAGCTAGTAAAAGACAAGTACAGAACTCTGGATACAATATTAAATTATGTGACAATGAATATAATCTACTCTGGACAAAAGAATATAGGTACATGAGCTCTCCAAAAGCATTGCTTATGTTACTTTGAAGTTTACTTATGGTGCTGATGAATTGAACGGAAAAAAAATTTGACAAAGTTGAATATAATTATTACTAACAATGGATCCTCTTGGATCACCTGCAAAAGTACCACTAGCCTCCAGAGACATTACTAAGTCCCACTAGGATGTTCCATTTGCTACTGCTCCTTTCCTTCCTTCTACAAAATAAAGGATTACAGCGGTTTTTATTTTCATCTTTTAAGTCAGATATGAGAGCTCAGCACCCATGAACCCAGCATGTATCTGGTTTCCATCATCATCATAGGCGGTTCCTCGAAACAAGGATGACTTGCTTCCACGCCGAAAAGGGATGAGTTCATCGGTGTTTCAATGAAGGACCTAATATTCCAGGTCCTGAACTACATCTTGAAGGGTGGAAGATGCCTGTGTGTGGATTTTTTTAACGTGTGGTGGCCGTTGCATACCAGCCACCACACAGGCTTGACAGAGCTAGGTCTTGGTCCAGTGGCAAGGGTTAACCAGGACGACTGGAGACCTGCTCTGCTGCACGGACCTAGTGCGCACACATATCGCAGTGTGGGCTGGCCTGTGCTGCCCCTGGGCCCTCGCCTCTCGCCTCTCCTGGGCCACGATCACACCCCTCTACAAACGCTTGCCACTCCTTCGCCCCAACCTCGCCACTCCTGCTGTACCTGCCTGCACTGCAGTCAGCAGTTACCCTCCTGCAGCAGCACACGCTGCTCTCTGCAGTGGTATGCCGTCGCACGCTGCTCCCTCTTATGGCCCCGGTCTGCTGATGGTCTTGCAGACCGGGACCACGCAGATTTCACAGCTCCCGCGGGACTCAGAGGACTCGCACACCCTCCCCCAGCTCGGTGGACCTCAGTCCCAGACACTCACCCACACTATGGAGGCCGCTCAACCCACTGCTCCACTCTGCCTCCAGCCGCTCTCCGAGACCCAGCAACACCAATCAACTGACAACAGGCTCATAAACCCAGGTAATTTGGAACAAGTCTGCAGAAACCAGAATTAACAACCAGACTCCTGGAAATCCACTTAAAAGATCAATATACAAGACCCTTTACTGGCCCTAGAAACAGTTCATCCTTAGCTTTACCTTAAGGCATCACCGTCTCCTTGGTCTCGAGATTATACAGACAACTGAAAAACCTTGGGGAAATGTGGTTGGAGAACATGGGGCAAGGTGTGAGGGTGGTGGTTAGTGTTCTGTGGATTCCTTCTAGCTTCAATTCAACCTATCTTCCAAAAGAAGTACTTAAAGCGAGCAGATAAAAAGTGATCAGCCTGCTTTTCTCATACCTCCAGTGATGCCCAAAATACAAATGTGGTTGTAGCACCTTCAGTTGACTGGCTTTGTTCACATTTTTTTTAATAAAAAGGAAAAAAGTACTCTCCTTGCCTTCCCAGCTCACTTTGTAATACATGGGCAAGTTAAACAATTGTAATTCTATATTCTTGGCCAACTGCAGTATGACCCTCACTTCACAAGCTGCCTGTGGATAGTGGTAAACAGTGCAGGCTCACTATCATTCCAGCTGATGTGGAGAAGGCAGAACCGACTAGATCAGCAGGGCATTAGAATAATTTTAACAGAAAAGAGAAAACTATTATATTACAATTCAATCTTGATGTCAGAAACTACATAAGTTTCATTAAGAACTTCATAGGAGTATAAGTAGGCCACCCCCTCCCCCACCCCCACCCGGCCACCCCCCACTACCCCCCCTGCACCCTCTCTAGAGCCTGTTCTACCATTTAATATCATGGCTGATCCTCAACTCCAATTTCCCACCTGATCCCCATACCCGTTCATTCCCTTAAGAGTCCAAAAATCTATTGATTTCCGTCTTGAATATATTCAGCAACTGAGCATCCACAGCCCTCTGGGGTCGAGAATTCCAAAGAGTCACAACCTTTAAGTGAAGAAATTTCTTCTCATTTCAGTGCTAAATCACCAACCCTTTATCCTGGGACTTTGCCCCCTAATTCTAGACCCTCCAGACAGGGAAACAACCTCACCAAGCCCTCTCAGAATCTTGTACGTTTCAATGAGATTATTTCTCATTCTTTTAAACTCCAGAGAGTACAAGTCCATTCTACGCAATCTCTCCTCATAGCGCAACACTCTCATCCAGAAATCAATCTAGTGAACCTTTGTTGCACCCCCTCTAAGCACGCATATCCTTCCGTAAGTGAGATCAAAACTGTACTCACACCAAAGCCTGCACTATTGCACCAAGACTTCCGAAACTGTGTACTCCAACCCCCTTGCAATAAAGGCCAACATAGCTTGCTGTGCCTGCACACTAACTTGATGGGCCCAAAATTCATCGACATACCGCCCACTAACTGCCCAAATACAAAAGTTTTGTCAAAAAACAGGTACAGGTGCAGCATCCCAAATCCGGAACCCCCGGGACCGAGGCCATTCTGGATTTTGCGTTTTTCCGGACTTTGGAGCGTCTTTCTGACTTCACAAATCCGGAAACACACGAGCCCAGGTTCAGAAAGCTGACCGGGGGGGGTGCTCGCCAAAGAGGTGGTGTTCGGGCGAGGCACACCGCCTGCCCATGCAGACTGCCCAGAAGTGCAAGTTTCATGACATACTGCCAACACTGCATATCATCCTGGAGATGGTGCTTTTAAGTGGATCTTAAGTAGGCAGAATGTACACAGAGCTGACAGATTTGTTTGATATTACACAGACCTTTATAGTTCGCCACAGTTTGATGGATTTGTAAATGGATTGTAGTATTTTCTAGTGTTAGGCAATAATACAAATGGTCTAATAAAGCCTTATTTACTCCTTTATTAGTGAACTATGATAAAAATGTTATGTCTCTCACCCCTAGTCTCTCTCTATCCCCACCGCAGCGCTCTCATCTCTCTGCAACCCCCCCCGCCCTCCACAGCGATCTCTCTCTCTCAACCTCCCCCCCCCCCCCCCGCCACAGCGATCTCTCTCTCTCTCTCTTCCTCCCCCCCACAGCGATCTCTCTCTTCACCCCGCCTCAGCGATCTCTCTCTCTCTCTCTCTCTCTCTCTCTTCCCCCCCCCGCCCCCTCAGCGATCGATTTCTCTTCAACCCCCTCCCCCCCCCCAGCGATCTCTCTCTCTTCCCCCCCCCACCCCCTCAGCGATCTCTCTCCACCCCACCACCCCCCCCCCCCAAGCGATCTCTCTCCACCCCACCACACCCCCCCCAGCGATCTCTCTCACCCCCCTCCACCCCCCCCAGCGATCTCTCTCACCCCCCTCCACCCCCCCCAGCGATCTCTCTCACCCCCCTCCACCCCCCACAGCGATCTCTCTCTCTCTCTCAACCTCCCCCCCCGCCACAGCGATCTCTCTCTCTCTCTCTTCCTCCCCCCCACAGCGATCTCTCTCTTCACCCCGCCTCAGCGATCTCTCTCTCTCTCCCCTCCCCCCGCCCCCTCAGCGATCGATTTCTCTTCAACCCCCTCCCCCCCACAGCGATCTCTCTCTCTCTTCCCCCCCCACCCCCTCAGCGATCTCTCTCCACCCCACCACACCCCCCCCAGCGATCTCTCTCACCCCCCTCCACCCCCCACAGCGATCTCTCTCTCTTCACCCCCCTCCCCTCCACAGCGATCTCTCTCTCTCTTCACCCCCCTCCCACCCACAGCAATCTCTCTCCCACACCACCGCCCCCCCCCCCTAACCCCGGGCGATCTCTCTCTCTCCTACCACAACCCCCCAGCGATCTCTCTCTCTCTTTCCCCCCACCCATCTGCCCCACCCCCCCCAGCGATCTCTCATTCTCCAACCCCCCCAGCGATCTCTCTTTCCCCCCACCCCCACCAATTTCTCTTCCCTCCGCCCAGCGATCTCTCTTTCCCCCCCACCAATCTCCCCACCCACCCCCCAGCGATCTCTCTTTCCCCGCATCCCCACCAATCTCTCTCCCCCCCCGACCCCCGCCACCAGCGATCTCTCTCCCCCCCCCAACCAATGATCTCTCTTTTCCCCCAACCCAGCGATCTCTCTTTCCCCCCCCCTCCCCAAGCGATCTCTCTCTCCTCCCCCCCCCCCCCAACCAGCGATCTCTCTCCCCACCCCCCCACCAATGATCTCTCTTTCCCCCCCCCAGCGATCTCTTTCCCCCCACCCCCACCAATGATCTCTCTCTCCCCCGCCCCCCCAGCGATCTATCTTTCCCCCCCCCCCAAGCGATCTCTCTTCCCCCCCCCCCCCGCCAAGCGATCTCTCTCTCTCTCCTCCTCCCCCCCGCCCAACGATCTTTCTCCACCCCCCCCAGCGATCTCTCTCTCTCTTCTCCTCACCCCCCCCCCCCCAGCGATCTCTCTCTCTCTCTCTCTCTCTCTCCGCCCCCCCCTCCAGCGATCTCTCTCCTCCCCCCACCCCCAGCGATCTCTCTCTCTCTCTCGCTCCCCCCCCACCCCAGCGATCACTCTCTTCCCCCCCCCCCACCCCAGCGATCTCTCTCTTCCCCCCCCACCCCAGCGATCTCTCTCTCTCTCCCCGCCCCCCAGCGATCTCTCTCTCTCCCTACCCCTCCCAAGCGATCTCTCTCTCTCTCTCTCTCTCTCTCTCTCCCTCCCTCCTCCCCCCCCCCCCAAGCGATCTCTCTCTCCCCCACCACACCCCCCCCCCCGCAGCGATCTCTCCCCCACCCCCCCCCCCCCCCCAGCGATCTCTCTCTCCCTCACCACCCCCCCAGCGATCTCTCTCCCCCACCCACCCCCCCAGCGATCTCTCGCTCCCCCCCCCACCACCACCACCCCCAGCGATCTCCCCCCCCCCACCCCCACCCAGCGATCTCTCCCCCCCCACCCCCCCCAGCGATCTCTCCCCCCCCACAGCGATCTCTTCCCCCCCCCACCCCCCCCAGCGATCTCTCCCCCCCCACCCCCCCCAGCAATCTCATCATCATAAGCAATCCCTCGAAATCAAGGAAGACTTGCTTCCACTTTAAAAGTGAGTTCTCAGGTGACCGTACCATCCAATACAGGAATTGCAGTCTTTGCCACAGGTGGGACAGAAAGTGGTTGAAAGAAGGGGTGGTTGGGGTGTCTGGTTTGCCGCACGCTCCTTCCGCTGTCTCCGCTTGTTTTCTGCATGCTCTCGGTGACGAGATTCAAGGTGCTCAACCCTCCTGGATGCTCTTCCTTCAGGGGTATTTGACAATTCGGAAGGACAGACAGAAAGGAAAGTGGGGTAGCACTGTTAATAAAGGCTGATATCAGTGCATTAGTGAGAAACGATATTGGCTGAGGATCAAGATGTTGAATCAGTTTGGGTGGAGATAAGGAACAATAAAAGGGGAAAAAGTTGCTGGTGGGCATAGTCTATAGGCCCCCTAACTGTAGCTACACTGTTGGACGGAGTATAAATCAAGAAATAATGAAGGCTTATAATAAAAAGGAACTGCAATAATCATGGGTGATTTTAACCTTCATATTGATTGGACAAGGCAAATTGGCCAGGGTAGCCTTGAAGAAGAGTTCATAGAGTGTATCCGGGATAGTTTTTTTGCACAGTACGTTGCGGAACCAACCTGGGAGCAGGCTATCTTCGATCTGGTACTGCGTAATGAAACAGGATTAGTAGTAAAGGATCCTCTAGGAATGAGTGACCATAACATGGTTGAATTTCAAATTCAGTTGAAGGGGGAGAAAGTTGGTTCTCAAACCAGTATCCTAAGCTTAAATAAAAAGGAGACTAGAAAGGTATAAGGGCAGAGTTGGCTAAAGTGTACTGGGGAAATATTATAGTATGGGATAGTTGATGAGCAATGGCAGACATTTAAGGAAATATTTCATAACTCGCAACAAAAATATATCCCAATGAGAAGACAAGACAGCAAGAGAAGGGATAACCATCTGTGGCTAACTAAGGAAATAAAGGATGGTATCAAATTGAAAACAAGGACATACAATGTGGCCAAGACCAGTGGGAGGCCAGATGATTGGGAAACTTTTAAAAGCTAGCAAAGAACGACTAAAAATGATAGCGAGGGAAGCTAAATTATGAAAGTAAACTAGCAAGAAATATAAAAAGATAGTAAGAGTTTCCAGAGGTACATAACAAGGAAAAGAGTGGCTAAAGTAAATATTGGTCCCCTAGAGGATGAGACTGGGGAATTAATAATGGAGAACAGGGAAATGGCAGAGATGTTGAACAAATATTTTGTATCGGTCTTCATGGTAGAAGATACTAAAAAGATCCCAATAGTGGATAATCAAGAGGCTATAGGGAGGGAGGAACTTAATACAATCACTAATGAAGTAGTACTCGGTACAATAATGGGACTAAAGATGGACAAGTCCCCTGGACCTGATGGCTTACATCCTAGGGTCTTAAAAGAAATGGCTGCAGGGATAGTGGATGCATTGGTTATAATCTACCAAAATTCCATGGATTTTGCCAAGGTCCCAGCAGATTGAAAAAACGCAAATGTAACGCCCCTATTGAAAAAAGGAGGCAGACAAAAAGCAGGAAACTATAAACCAGTTAGCCTAACATCTGTCGTTGGGAAAATGCTGGAGTCCATAATTAAAGAAGCAGTAGCAGGACATTTGGAAAAGCATAATTCAATCAAGCAGAGTCAGCATGGTTTTATGAAAGGGAAATCATGTTTGACAAATTTGCTGGAGTTCCTGGAGGATGTAACGAGCAGGGTGAATAAGGGGAAACCAGTGGATGTGGTGCATTTGGATTTCCAGAAGGCATTCCATAAGGTACCACATAAGAGGTTACTGCACAAGATAAAAGTTCACGGGGTTGGGAGCAATATATTAACATGGACAGAGGATTGGCTAACTAACTGAAAACAGAGAGACGGGATAAATGGGTCATTTTCCGGTTGGCAAACAGTGACTAGTGGGGTGCCGCAGAGATCGGTGCTGGGGCCTTAACTATTTACAATCAATATTAATGACTTGGATGAAGAGACCGGGTGTAATATAGCCAAGTTTGCTGATGATACAAAGATGGGTGGGAAAGCAAATTGTGAGGAGGACACAAAAAAGTCTGCAAAGGGATATATAGATAGACAGGCTATGTGACTGGGCAAACATTTGGCAGATAAAGTATAATGTGGGAAAATGTGAGGTTATCAACTTTGGCAGAAAAAATTGAAGTGCAAATTATAATTTAAATGGAGAAAAATTGCAAAGTGCTGCAGTGCAGAGGGACCTGGGGTCCTTGTACATGAAACACAAAAAGTTAGTATGCAGATACAGCAAGTAATCAGGAAGTAAAATAGAATTTGGCCTTTATTGCAAGGGGGATAGAGTATAAAAGCAGAGATATCCTGCTACAACTGTACAGGGTATTGGTAAGGCCACACCTAGAGTACTGCGTACAGTTTTGGTCTCTGTATTTAAGGAAGGATATACTTGCATTGGAGGCTGTTCAGAGAAGGTTCACTAGGTTGATTCCGGAGATGAGGGGTTTGACTTATGAAGATAGGTTGAGTAGGTTGGGCCTATACACATTGGAGTTCAGAAGAATGAGAGGTGATCTTATTGAAACATACAAGATAATGAGGGGGCTCGACAAAGTGGATGCAGTGACGATATTTCCACTTCTAGGGGAAACTAAAACTAGGGGACATAGTCTCAGAATAAGGGGCCACCCATTTAAAACTGAGATGAGAAGGAACAACTTCTCTCAGAGGGTTGTAAATCTGTGGAATTCTCTGCCCCAGAGAGCTGTGGAGGCTGGGTCATTGAATATATTTAAAGGTGGAGATAGATGTTTGAGCGATAAGGGAGTACAGGGTTATGAGGAGTGGGCAGAGAAGTGGAGCTGAGTCAATGATCAGATCAGCCATGATCTTTTGAATCGGCTCGAGGGGCCAAATGGCCTACTCCTGCTCCTATTTCTTATGTTCCACTTAGAGCGGTCCTGGGCCATGGATTCCCAGGTGCCAGAGGGGATGTTGCACTTTATCAAGGAGGCTTTGAGGGTGTCCTTGAAACATTTCTTCTGCCCACCTGGGGCACGCTTGACGTGTGGGAGTTCAGAGTGTGGATATCTGAACGGAATATATGGAATTAAGGACAGTAAAGTAAACGGGATATATGAAAATGTATAAGCCATGGAAGAATAGCTGGGAGAATGTCAGATTGCAAATAGTGCAACATCAGCATAGCTAACAGTCTGTCTCAAGGTTTCAAGTCACTAATCCTGCCAATAATATATAATTGTAACATGAAATACATCTGCAGAATTGCAAGGTCTCAGTAAATAGTCACACCATTAGATTGAAACATTTGGAGGCAATACTTGAGCTTTCAAGAAGAACATCTCATATAGATTGACTAATGAGTGACTGAGTTAGACTGTCAATCCATTTGTATTTTGTTATCTGATTTCAAAACTGTATAACTGTTAACGCTTTACGATGTAACTTCACCTATCCGTAGGGAGTGTGTACGCTCTATCCAGAGAGTATATCTTCTGTCTGATAGGTCTTACTGGCCGGTAATAAAGACTGCTTTGTTCAAAGCACAAGAGGTATTCGACTCAGTAATTTTACTGAACCAGATTGAAGTAAAAGAATCCAGGAATTAACAAGAGTAGAGCGCTTGCTTTAGGAGTCTCGTGTCATGCGTGCGGACCATGTGGCCCACCCAACGGAGCTGGTCGAGTGTGGTCAGTGCTACGATGCTGGGGAAGTTGGCCCGAGCGAGAACACTGACATTGGTGAGTCCATCCTCCCAGTGGAGTTTCAGAGATAGAGACCCCTATATTATCAGGGAAGCGCAACAGATGCGCGAGAGTCTGTTAGGAAGCGAAGAACCAGTAAGGTGGGGGGGCGTGGATACATTACAGCGGCCAGGAATGGGGTTGGGTAGCTTGATCCAGATATTGTAACACCTCAACCCTCTCCTGCCCATTGGGGCAGTGGGCGTTAAAAATCAAGAGATTACTCACACCAAGCATTGCCTGCAGAAACTGCTATTGACACTACTGCTGTCACTAAATACATCCATTATTAATTAGCAAGTCAAATTGCAATTTAGGGCAAAAAGTCAATGTTGTATATATATATATATAAAGACATTTCCTTCACACTAATTTTCAATAATTACGTTATTTTATAGCTATACAGGTACGCTCACTTCTACCTGTTAAGAGAATGGATGGCTCAAAAGAAAAATGGAACAGGGGATATTTGTATTGATCAAATTGACAAATCTACCAAGAGCACATTAGTTCAGGAGAGTTCTGGGAGTGCACATGCATCTTACCAAAATCACTCCTCAACTGGAGTCGTGTGTCCAATTCTGAGCAGCACACCTTAGGAAAGACGTGAAGACCTTGGAGAGGGTGCAGAAAAGATTTACACAAATGGTTCAAGGAATGAGGGACTTTAGTTACGTGGATAGACTAGAGAAGCTGGGTTTGTTCTCCTTCAAGCAGAGAAGGTTGAGAGGAGATTTGATAGGTGTTCAAAATCATGAGGGATCTGGACAGAGTAGAGAGAAATTGTTCCCATTGGCTGAAGGGTAGAGAACCAGAGGACACAGATTTAAGGTGATTGGTAGAAAAACCAAAGGTGAGATGAGCAAAAACTTTTTTTTAAAAACACGAGTGGTTGTGATCTGGAATTCATTGCCTCAAAAAGGGTGTAGGTAAATTCAATTGTTGCTTTACAACGAGAATTGGATCAATACCTAAAGGAAATACATTTGCAGGGCTACGGGGAAAGGGCAGGGAGTGGGACTAACTTAAATGCTGAGAGCCGGCACAGGCTCGCCCAGTTGAATGGCCTCTTTCTGTGATTATAACCATTCTTTGATTTGCTATTCTATAACAGGAACATTTCTACAATCCAAGACACACAATTGGAATCAAATTTAGTGGTGGAAATTCCAAAATAGTTCTAATCTGTTTTTTAGTTTTTAAACGGTAGCAATAATGTGATTCCAGTTTGTACCCAAAGATCTAACGTCAACAACTCATTGGAAAATATTTTGAAACATCAGTTGTTGGGGAACTTCATTGGTAATATAGGACTGAAACTAAATCAACAGCAGCAGAAAATCCGATTTAACCAGCGGCTGCGGGAGGTTTATGCGGCACACGTGTAAACATTAGGCGGTGGTGTATTTGCAAAAGGATCATCTTCAACTGGATAACGGGGCTTGGGGTCAAAGCTTTCCAGTTATATTCACTCTATTAAAGGCACGTCGCATCCAGCTGCAGCACCCATCACCGACACACGATCGGCGCAAGGAAAAAGACGTTTGCTTCTTCTCTCCACCAAAGCAACTAAGAAGCAAAAAGTTTCACCTGCAACTGGTTCTACATCAACAACAAAAAATACACGGGGCGGGTTTACTGGGACCTGCGCTTCACGACCCAAGTAGCTCCGTAAATTAGACATGTCGCCGGGACCGGGCCGCACAGCCAGCCGCTCATAAACCAACCTCAACCCCACGCTCCACGACTCAAAGGCGGCGATCGGCGGTTAACAGCGCGAGCTCAATCCTCCCGGCGGACATTTAATAACGATCGGCGCATTGTGACATCACTTCCGCGATTTAAACGAGCGCCAACCAATGCTGAGTCGCGCGAGTGGAGGAACGGACAAATGTCTGAGAGACAGCGACAGGGAGAATTCAACTCAGAGACTAGAGAGAATCCAGATCATAGACCAGAGAGAGAATCCAGATCACAGACTAGAGAGAGAATCCAGATCATAGACCAGAGAGAGAGAGAATCCAGATCATAGACCAGAGAGAGAATCCAGATCATAGACCAGAGAGAGAATCCAGATCACAGACTGGAGAGAGAATCCAGATCATAGACCAGAGAGAGAGAGAATTCAGACCAGAGAGAATCTAGATCATAAACCAGAGAGAGAATCCAGATCACAGACCGGAGAGAGAATCCAGATCATAGACCGGAGAGAGAATCCAGACCAGAGAGAATCCAGATCACAGACCGGAGAGAGAATCCAGACCAGAGAGAATCCAGATCATAAACCAGAGAGATAATCCAGACTAGAGAGAATCCAGACCAGAGAGAATCCAGATCACAGACCGGAGAGAGAATCCAGACCAGAGAGAATCTAGATCATAAACCAGAGAGAGAATCCAGATCACAGACCGGAGAGAGAATCCAGACAAGAGAGAATCCAGATCACAGACCGGAGAGAGAATCCAGACCAGAGAGAATCCAGATCATAGACCAGAGAGAGAGAATCCAGATCACAGACCGGAGAGAGAATCCAGACCAGAGAAAATCCAGATCACAGACCGGAGAGAGAATCCAGACCAGAGAGAATCCAGATCATAGACCAGAGAGAGAGAATCCAGATCACAGACCAGAGAGAGAGAATCCAGATCACAGATCGGAGAGAGAATCCAGACCAGAGAGAATCCAGATCACAGACCGGAGAGAGAATCCAGACCAGAGAGAATCCAGATCATAAACCAGAGAGAGAATCCAGACTAGAGAGAATCCAGATCATAGACCAGAGAGAGAATCCAGACCAGAGAGAATCCAGATCACAGACCGGAGAGAGAATCCAGACCAGAGAGAATCCAGATCATAGACCAGAGAGATAATCCAGACTAGAGAGAGAATCCAGACCAGAGAGAATCCAGATCATAGACCGGAGAGAGAGAATCCAGATCACAGACCGGAGAGAGAATCCAGATCAGAGAGAATCCAGATCATAGACCAGAGAGAGAGAATCCAGATCACAGACCGGAGAGAGAATCCAGACCAGAGAGAATCCAGATCACAGACCGGAGAGAGAATCCAGACCAGAGAGAATCCAGATCATAGACCAGAGAGAGAATCCAGACCAGAGAGAGAATCCAGATCATAGACCAGAGAGAGAATCCAGACTAGAGAGAATCCAGATCACAGACCAGAGAGATAATCCAGACCAGAGAGAATCCAGATTATAGACCAGAGAGAGAGAATCCAGATCACAGACCGGAGAGAGAATCCAGACCAGAGAGAATCCAGATCACAGACCGGAGAGAGAATCCAGACCAGAGAGAATCCAGATCATAGACCAGAGAGAGAATCCAGATCATAGACCAGAGAGAGAATCCAGACCAGAGAGAATCCAGATCACAGACCGGAGAGAGAATCCAGACCAGAGAGAATCCAGATCATAGACCAGAGAGAGAATCCAAATCATAGACCAGAGAGAGAATCCAGATCACAGACCGGAGAGAGAATCCAGATCATAGACCAGAGAGAGAATCCAGATCACAGACCGGAGAGAGAATCCAGACCAGAGTGAATCCAGATCATAGACCGGAGAGAGAGAGAATCCAGATCACAGACCGGAGAGAGAATCCAGACCAGAGAAAATCCAGATCATAGACCAGAAAGAGAGAGAATCCAAATCACAGACCGGAGAGAGAGAGAGAGAGAGAGAATCCAGATCGCAGATCAGAGAGAATCCAGATCATAGACCAGAAAGAATCTAGACAATAGACCAGAGAGGAAATACAGGTCATAGATTACAGTCTGGGAGATTTCAGATCATAGAGCACAGCAAGAGAGAATCCAGATTATGCTGACATATTTAATATCTAGTAACACTGTATTTATCTTATCTGCCCATAAAATCAACCAGGTTGCTACATCTGTTAACATCAGATGAAAATCTGTACATCATAATGGCCTAGAAATCCCAGTCGAGCTCTTCCCACGGGGCAATCGACTGAAAAAGTAAAAAAAAAAGATGCGCCCTACTTGTTCTTGCTGCGCCCGCTCGAACTTCCGATCCTGAGGCTTTCACTCCCTACACATCGGAGCATGTGCATGTTGGGACGTCCGTATGCTGGAGCTGGAGTCACATGACTCTGGACAGTCAATCAAGGTACAGTATTTTCTCATTCATAATAATGGGAACTCCGTAAGTTGGAGTTCCCATTTTTATGAATGAGAAACCTCCCCAAACACAAAACACGAATAAAAAATAGAAAAATACACTACATATTTAAGATTCATTTAAATTAAAGTTCTTATAAAAAAAAATTTACCTGACTTTTTTAAAAAGTTCTTTTAATTATGCCTTAAAATAAACTTACCGTAGTGGGGAGGGTTTTTAAACAATAAAATATGTTTTCATATGTGTTTATTTAATTTAATTTTAATGTTTATGTTTTTATACACTTGCGCCTGTAAAAGTAGGCTATACGCCTGCTTTTTCAGGCGCAATATTTTTGAGGACATTTGCTAGGCAAGATTTGCGTAAATATCGCAAATCTTGCCCTGCAAGTATCCTCGCTCCCGATATGCGTGAGATCTGTCAAGCCAGAAACTTGACAGATCGGAAAAGCCAGTTTTCAGCGCATGTGCATTGCGCACGGAAAACCAGCTTTTCCGATGCCTTCCTGGGTCCGTAGAAACCCGGGACATCGGAATTTCAGGCTCATTGTTCGCCAGACCTAGAAGTTTCTTTAATTTCCCAATGGTCAACTTCCGCAAACATGACAACACACATCCGTGACTCTTCCAATGCCCTCCGCCACTTTAATAGTTTCCCGTTTCCTGGCCCCAAATGTCTCCTTTTCACTGTGGACGTCCAATCTCTCCACACCTCCATTCCCCACCAAGACAGCCTGAGGGCGCTCCACTTCTTCCTTGAACAGAGGCCCAACCAATCCCCATCCACCACCCTCCTCCGCCTGGCTGAACTTGTTCTCACATTGAACAACTTCTCCTTTGACTACACTCACTTCCCCTGAATTAAAAGTGTTGCTCTTGGAACCCACATGAGTTCTAGCTATGCCTGCGTTTTCGTGGGAGATATGGAACATTATTTTTTCCAGTCCGACTCAAGTCCCCTCCCTCACCTCTTTTTCCGGTACATTGATGACAATTCGTGTCCATTTCCTGCTCTCACCCTGAACTAGAACATTTCATTCATTTTGCTTCCAACTTCTACCCTTCCCTCACCTTCACATGGTCTATCGCCAACTCTTCCCTTCCCTTCCTCATCTTCTCTGTCTCCATTTCTGGGGATAAGCTATTGACAAACATTCACTATAAGCCCACTGACTCCCACAGCTACCTGGACTACAATTCCTCCCACACCACTTCCTGTAAGGACTCGATTCCATTCTCCCAATTTCTCCGTCTCTGTCGCATCTATTCTGACGACGCCACCTTCAATACTAGTACTTCCGATATGTCTTCCTTTTTCCTCAACGAAGGATTCCCCTCTACCGTGGTTGACATGGCCCTTGACCGTGTCCATTCTATTTCCCGCACTTTTGCTCTCACCCCTTCCCCCTCCCTCCGAGAACCACAGTCGGGTTCCCCTTGTCCTCACCTTTCACCCCACTAGCCTCCACATCAACAGATTATCCTCGCAATTTCCACCACCTCCAGCGTGATCCCACCACCAAACACATTTTCCCCTCCCCTTTCAGCATTCCGAAGGGACCGCTCCCTCCATGACACGCTATTCCACTCCTCAATCACTCCCAACACCCCATCCCCTTCCCACAGCACCTTCCCGACACCGGGGAATTAGTGATGGGGAATGTTATGTATGGAGAAGGAGTCAGACTGAACACTGAACTCAAAGTAAAGTGTGACCTTAGTCTTTTGTTGCAGATCTCCAGAGTGCCTCTCCAACCTGTGAGGCCTCGTTAAATACCTGTGCTCCCAAGGGATTATGGGATCCCTTGGGACTCCAGGGGCTGAGCCCTCTGGTGGCTGTACAGAGTAAATACAAGTTTACATATATAACAACATTCCCCAGCAAAGTCAAAAGTGTAACTATTTACAATGTGAGTCGATCTGGGGCCCTTCTTGCCCTGGTTGATTGTCTCAGTGTTAAAGCTGGTATTGTTAAATCATTTGTTGGGCCCTCGCTGGGCTGCTGTGCGCTGGCCTTGCTGGGCTGCCTGGTGTGTTGGGTCCTGCTGGGCTGCTGTGGATGATGGGTTCTGCTTCGTGGTCAACCGTGGTGCCACTTGCCACTGGTGTGTATGTTGGGGGATCAAAAAAGGTAGGGTCCAAGGTGGGTTGCTCAGGATAGTCCGTGAATCTGAGTTTAATTTGGTCCAAGTGTTTCCGGTGAATTAGTCCATTTGAAAGTTTGACCTGAAACACCCGGTTCCTCTCTTTGGCCACAATAGTGCTGGGAAGCCACTTGGGACCTTGTCCATAATTCAATACAAATACAGGATCATTGATTTCAATCTCGCATGACACGTTTGCGTTATCATGGTATGTACTTTGTTGAAGCCGCCTGCCCTCCACCTGTTCATGTAGATCAGGGTGAACGAATGACAGCCTTGACTTAAGTGCTCTTTTCTTGAGCAGTTCAGCAGGTGGGATCCCAATGAGTGAGTGGGGTCTCGTGCGGTAGCTAAGCAGGACTCGGGATAGGCGAGTCTGCAGCGAGCCTTCAGTTACCCTCTTGAAGCCTTGATGGTTTGCACTGCTCTCTCTGCCTGACCATTTGACGCTGGTTTAAACGGGGCAGATGTGACATGTTTGATCCCGTTATGGGTCATTAATTCTTTCAACTCAGCACTGGTAAAACATGGCCCGTTGTCGCTCACCAGGACATCGGATATACCTTGTGTGGCAAACATGGCCCGCAGGCTTTCAGTAGTGGCAGCGGACGTGCAAGCCGACATTATCTCTCATTCAATCTGTTACTGTTTACTTGTATTTAGTCTGTACAGCCACCAGAGGGCTCATCCCCTGGAGTCCCAAGGGATCCCACAATCCCTTGGGAGCACAGGTATTTAAGGAGACTTCACAGATTGGAGAGGCACTCTGGAGACCTGCAATAAAAGACTACGGTCACACTTTGAGCTCACAGCATTCAGTCTGACTCTTTCTCCATACACAATAACTGGCGACGAGATACAGATAGCGAACCCAAAGATGCAGAGAACAGTGGGCATCCTGGAGAAATTCTCGGTGGGAGATGACTGGGAAACTTTTGTGGAGCGACTCGACCAATACTTCGTGGTCAACGAGCTAGATGGGAAAGCGAGCGCTGCCAAATGAAGGGCGATCTCACCGTCTGTGGGGCACCAACGTATGGCCTCATGAAGAATCTGCTCACTCCAGCGAAACCCACGGAGAAATCGTACGACGATTTGTGCACACTGGTCCGAGAGTATTTGAACCCGAAGGAAAGCATTCAGATGACAAGGTACCAGTTCTACATCTACAAAAGGTCTGAAGACCAGGAAGTGGTGAGTTATGTCGCCAAGCTAAGACGCCTTGCAGGACATTGCGAATTTGAAGGACAATTGGAGCACATGCTCGAGACTTTTTCGTGCTTGGCATTGGCCACGAAACCATACTTCGCAAACTTTTGACTACAGAGACCCCAACTTTGAGTAAGGCCACAGCGATAGCCCAGGCATTCATTGTCACCAGTGACAATACGAAGCAAATCTCTCAGCACACAAGTGCTGCTACAAGTACTGTGAACAAAGTGATGTTGTTTTCGAATCGTAACGTACAGGGCAGGTCACACATACCTGCAGCTACACGTCCGAAGATGTCTCAGAGTCCACCATCAAGGGTGATGAATGCAAGGCCAGTAGCACCTTGTTGGCCCTGTGGGGGTGATCGTTTCCATTCATGCTGATTCAAAGAGTACATTTGCAAGAGCTGTGGAACAATGGGACACCTCCAATGAGTTGCAGGCAAGCTGCAAAGCCTGCAAAACCTGCAAACCACCATGTTGCAGAGGAGGACAGATCCACGGAGGATCACGACGAACCAGAGCCTCAGATCGAGGAGGCAGAATGGGGTGCACACATTCACCACGAATTGTCCCCCGATAATGCTGAATGTTGAACTAAATCGACTCCTGGTGTCAATGGAGCTGCACACAGGCGTGAACCAGTCCATCATGGGCAAAAAGACTTTCGAAAGGTTGTGGTGCAACAAGGCCTCAAGGCCAGTCTTAATGCCAGTTCGCACGAAACTAAGAACTTAGACGAAAGAACTGATTCCTGTAATCGGCAGTGCTACCGTAAAGGTCTCCTACGATGGAGCGGTGCACTAGCCACCACTCTGCGTGGTACTGGGCGATGGTCCCACGCTGCTCGGTAGGAGCTGGCTGGGAAAGATAAGCTGGAACCGGGACAACGTCTGAGCGCTATCGCCCGCTGACGACACTTCGTGTGCCCAGGTCTTAAACAAGTTCCCTTCGCTGTTCAAACCAGGCATCGGGAAATTCCAAGGAGCAAAAGTGCAGATCCACCTAATTCTGGGGGTCTTTATCCATCCATCACAAGGCAAAAGCAGTACCGTACATGATGAGAGAAAGGGTAGAGATCGAGCTAGACCGGCTGCAAAGAGAGGGCATCATTTCCCCGACCGAGTTCAACGAGTGGGCCAGTCCTATTCTCCCAGTCCTCAAGGGAGATGGCACCATCAGAATCTGTGGCGATTACAGAGTAACTATCAATCGTTTCTTCCTGCAGGATCAAATACCCTCTACCAAAGGCCGACAACCTCTTTGCAATGTTGGCGGGAGGAAAGACGTTCACGAAGCTAGATCTGACTTCAGCCTACATGATGCAGGAACTGGAGGAATCATCGAAGGCCCTCACCTGCATCAACACGCACAAAGGTCTTTTTGTTTATAACAGATGCCCGTTTGGAATCAGATCGGCAGCGGCAATATTCCAGAGAAACATGGAAAGCTTACTGAATTCGGTCCCGCACATCGTGGTCTTTCAGGACGACATCTTGGTCACAGCTCGGAACACAGTCGAGCATCTGCAGAACCTGGAGGAGGTTCTTAGTCGACTCAACCGCGTGGGGCTCAGGTTAAAATGCTCGAAGTGCATTTCCCTGGTGCCTGAAGTGGAGTTCTTCGGAAGGAGGATTGCGGCGGACGGCATCAGGCCCACCAACGCGAAGACGGAGGCAATCGAGAACGCACCGAGGCCACAGAACGTGACGGAGCTGCGGTCGTTTCTGGGACTCCTGAAGTACTTTGATAATTTCTTACCGGGTCTCAGCGTACTGTTAGAACCACTGCATGTCTTACTACGAAAAGGGGACAAATTGTTTTGGGGCAAATGCCAAGAAAATGTCTTTGTAAAAGCGAGAAAATTGTTATGCTCAAACAAATTGCTTGTGTTGTATGATCCATGTAAGCATTTGGTACTGGCATGTGATGCATCATCATATGACGTCGGGTATGTATTGCAACAAGCTAATGATTCTGGGAAATTGCAACCGGTTGCTTATGCATCCAGGAGTCTGTCAAAGGCTGAGAGAGCCTACAGCATGATTGAGAGGGAAGTGTTAGCGTGTGTCTACAGGGTAAAGAAAATGCATCAATACTTGTTTGGGCTAAAATTCAAATTGGAAACTGACCAGAAGCCACTTATATCCCTGTTCTCCGAGAGTAAAGGGATAAATACCAATGCATCGGCTTGCATCCAGGATGGGCACTCACGTTGTCCACATACAACTATGACATCCGCCACAGGCCAGGCACAGAAAACTGCGCCAATGCTCTCAGTAGGCTGCCATTGCCCACCACGGGGGTGGAACTGGCGCAGCCCGCAGATCTAGCCATGGTTTTGGAAGCATTTGAGAGTGAGCAATCACCCGTCACTGACCGGCAGATCAAAACCTGGACAAGGCAGGAGCCCTTATTATCTCTAGTCAAAAGCTGTGTGCTTCACGGAAGCTGGTCCAGTGTCCCAGTGGAAATGCAGGAAGAGATAAAGCCATTCCAGCAGCACAAAGATGAAATGTCTATACAGGCAGACTGCCTTCTGTGGGGCAATCGAGTAGTGGTCCCCAAGAAGGGCAGAGACACCTTCATCAATGACCTCCACAGTACCCACCCAGGCATCGTAATGATGAAAGCAATAGCTAGATCCCAGGTGCGATGGCCCGGTATCGATGCGGACTTAGAGTCCTGTGTTCACAGATGTAATACATGCTCGCAGATAAGCAATGTACCCAGGGAGGCGCCGCTAAGTTTATGGTCTTGGCCCTCCAAACCGTGGTCTAGGGTATATGTCGACTATGCAGGCCCGTTCTTGGGTAAAATGTTCCTTGTGGTTGTGGACGCGTACTCCAAGTGGATTGAATGTGAGATAATGTCGGCTAGCACGTCTGCTGCCACTACTGAAAGCCTGCGGGCCATGTTTGCCACACACGGCCTACCCGATGAGCTGGTGAGTGACAACGGGCCATGTTTTACCGGTGCTGAGTTCAAAGAATTCATGACCCGCAACGGGATCAAACATGTCACATCTGTCCCGTTTAAACCAGCATCCAATGGTCAGGCAGAGAAATCAGTGCAAACCATCAAGCAAGACTTGAAGAGGGTAACTGAAGGCTCACTGCAGACTCGCCTATCCCGAGTCCTGCTTAGCTACCACACGAGACCCCACTCACTCACTGGGAGCCCACCTGCTGAACTGCTCAGGAAAAGAGCACTAAAGACAAGGCTCTCGTTAGTTCACCCTGATCTACATGAACAGGTAGAGAACCAGCGGCTTCAACGAAGTGCATACCATGATAGCGCAAATGTGTCACGCGAGATTGAAATCAATTCTCCTGTATTTGTATCAAATTATGGACAAGGTCCCAAGTGGCTTCCCGGCACTGTTGTGGCCAAAGAGGGGAGCAGGGTGTTTCGGGTCAAACTTTCAAATGGATTCATGCACCTGAAAAACTTGGACCAAATAAAACTCAGATTCCCGGACTATCCTGAGCAACCCACCTTGGACCCTAGCTTTTTTGATCCCCCAACATACACACCAGTGGCAACCGGCACCACGGTTGACCACGAAGCAGAACCCATCATCCACAGCAGCGCTGCAGGGCCCAACACACCAGGCAGCCCAGCAAGGCCAGCTGCACAGTAGCCCAGTGAGGGCCCAACAAATGATTCAACAAAACTAGCTTTCACAGCGAGACGATCAACCAGAGCAAGAAGGACCCCAGATCGACTCACATTGTAAATAGTTACACTATTGACTTTGGGGGGCAGTGTTGTTATATATGTATACTTGTATTTACTCCATACAGCCACCAGAGGGCTCATCCCCTGGAGTACCAAGGGATCCCATAATCCCTTTGGAGACCAAGTATTTAAGGAGGCTTCACAGGTTGGAGAGGCACTCTGGAGACCTGAAATAAAAGACTAAGTTAACACTTTACTTTGAGCTCACGGTGTTCAGTCTGACTCTTTTTCCATGCACAACACAATCCACTTGGAGTACGCAAATACAACCACAAGGAACATTTTACCCAAGAACGGGCCTGCATAGCCGATGTATACCCTAGACCACGGTTTGGAGGGCCAAGACCATAAACTTAGCGGCGCCTCCCTGGGTACATTGCTTAAGTGCGAGCATGTATTACATCTGTGAACATGGGACTCTAAGTCCGCATCGATACCAGGCCGCCACACGATCTGGCTATGACTTTCATCATTACGATGACTGGGTGGGTACTGTGGAGGTCATTGATGAAGATGTCTCTGCCCTTCTTGGGAACCACGACACAATTGCCCCACAGAAGGCAGTCTGCCTGTATAGACATTTCATCTTTGCGCCGCTGGAACAGCTTTATCTCTTCCTGCATTTCCACTGGGACATTGGACCAGCTCCCGTGAAGCACACAGCTTTTGACTAGGGATAATAAGGGGTCCTAGCTCATCCAGGTTTTGATCTGCTGGGCAGTGATGGGTGTTTGCTCACTCTCAAATGCTTCCACAACCATGGCTAAATCTGCGGGCTGCGCCATTTCTACCCCCGTGGTGGGCAATGGCAGTCTACAGAGAGCATCGGTGCAGTTTTCTGTGCCTGGCCTGTGGCAGATGGCATAGTTGTATGCGGACAACGTGAGCGCCTATCTCTGGATGCGGGCCGATGCGTTGGTATTTATCCCTTTACTCTCGGAAACCAGGGATATAAGTGGCTTATGGCCAGTTTCCAATTCCAATTTTAGCCCAAACAGGTATTGATGCATTTTCTTTCCCCCATAGACATATGCTAAGGCTTCTTCCTCAATCATGCTGTAGGCTCTCTCAGCCTTAGACCGACTCCTGGATGCATAAGCAACCGGTTACAGTTTCCCAAAATCATTAGCTTGTTGCAATACGGACCCAACGCCATATGACGACGCATCACATGGTAGTACCAAACACTTACGTGGATCATACAACACAAGCAATTTGTTTGAGCATAACAATTTTCTCGCTTTTACAAAGGCATTTTCTTCGCTTTTGCCACAAACCCATTCGTTCCCCTTTTCGTAGTAAAACATGTAGTGGTTCTAACAGTGTGCTGAGACTCGGTAAGAAGTTACCAAAGTAGTTCAGGAGTCCCAGACACGAGAGCAGCTCCGTCACGTTCTGTGGCCTCGGTGCATTCTCGATTGCCTCCGTCTTCGTGTTGATGGGCCTGATGCCATCTGCCGCAATCCTCCTTCCCAAGAACTCCACTTCAGGCGCCAGGAAAACGCACTTTGAGCGTTTTAACCTGAGCCCCACGCGGTTGAGTCGACTAAGAACCTCCTCCAGGTTCTGCAGGTGCTCAGCTGTGTTCCGACCTGTGACCAAGATGTCGTCCTGGAAGACCACGATGTGTGGGACCGACTTCAGTAAGCTTTCCATGTTTTCCTGGAATATCGCCGCCGCCGATTGGATTCCAAACGGGCATCTGTTATAAGCAAAAAGACCTTTGTGCGTGTTGATGCAGATGAGGGCCTTCGATGATTCCTCCAGTTCCTGCGTCATGTAGGCTGAAGTCAGATCCAGCTTTGTGAACATCTTTCCTCCCGCCAGCGTTGCAAAGAGGTCGTCGGCCTTTGGAGTGGGTATTGGTCCTGCAGGGAGAAACGATTGATAGTTACTTTGTAATCACCACAGATTCTGACGGGGGCGTCTTCCTTGAGGACAGGAACGTTCGGGCTAGCCCACTTGTTGAACTTGATCGGTGAAATGATGCCCTCTCGTTGCAGCCGGTCTAGCTCGATCTCTACCCTTTCATCATATACGGTATCTCTCTCGCCTTGTGATGGATGGGTCACGCCCCCGGAATTAGGTGGATCTTCACTTTTGCTCCTCGGAGTTTCCCAATGCCTGGTTCGAACAGCAAAGGGAACTTGTTTAAGACCTGGGAACACGAAGTGTCGTCAGCGGGCGATAGCCATCGGCCGTCGTCCTAGTTCCAGTGTATCTTTTCCAGCCAGATCCTGCCGAGCAGCGTGGGACCATCACCCGGTACCACCCAGAGTGGTAGCTTGTGCACCGCTCCATCGTAAGAGACCTTTATGGTAGCACTACCAATTACAGGAATCAGTTCTTTCGTGTTATTTCTTAGTTTCGTACGAATTGGAGATAAGACTGGCCTTGAGGCCTTGTTGCACCACAGTCTTTCAAAAGTCCTTTTGCTCATGATGGACTGGCTCGCACCCGTGTCCAGTTCTATTGACACCGGAAGTCCATTTAGTTCAACATTCAGCATTATTGGGGGACAATTCGTGGTGAATGTGTGCATCCCATGTACCTCGGTCTGAGGCTCTGGTTCGTCGTGATCCTCCATGGATCTGTCCTCCTCTGCAACATGGTGGTTTGCAGGTTTAACAAGGTTAGCAGCTCGCCTGCACATACATTGGAGGTGTCCCATTGTTCCACAACGCTTGCAAACATATCCTTTGAATCGGCATGAATGGAAACGATGATCACCCCTGCATTACCAACAAGCTCCTCGATGGTGGATTCTGAGACATCTGCGGACGTGCTGCTGCAGGCATGTGTGACCTGCCCTGTACGTTGCGATTCAAAAACAACATCACTTTGTTCACAGTACTTGTAGCAGCACTTGTGTGCTGAGAGATTTGCTTAGTATTGTCACTGGTGGCAATAAACGCCTGAGCTATTGTAATGGCCTTACTCAAGGTTGAGTTCTTTACAATCAAAAGTTTGCAAAGTATGGTTTCGTGCCCAATGCCAAGTACGAAAAAGTCTCTGAGCATGTGCTCCAAATGTCCTTCAAATTCACAATGTCCTGCAAGGCATCTTAGCTCGACGACATAACTCGCCACTTCCTGGCCTTCAGATCGTTTGTAGGTGTCGAACCGGTAACTCGCCATCAGAACCGCTTTCCTTCCGGTTCAAATGCTCTCGGAAGTGTGCACAAATCGTCGTACAATTTCTCTGTGGGTTTCGTTGGAGTGAGCAGATTCTTCATGAGGCCATACGTTGGTGCCCCACAGATGGTGAGGAAGATCGCCCTTCGTTTGGCAGCGTTCTCTTCCCCATCTAGCTCGTTGGCCACGAAGTATTGGTCGAGTCGCTCCACAAGTTTCCCAATCATCTCCTTCCGAGAATTTCTCCAGGATGCCCACTGTTCTCTGCATCTTTGGGTTCGCTATCTGTATCTCGTCGCCAGTTGTTATGTATGGAGAAGGAGTCAGACTGAACACTGAGCTCAAAGTAAAGTGTGACCTTAGTCTTTTATTGCAGGTCTCCAGAGTGCCTCTCCAACCTGTGAGGCCTCCGTAAATACCTGTGCTCCCAAGGGATTATGGGATCCTTTGGGACTCCAGTGGATGAGCCCTATGGTGGCTGTACAGAGTAAATACAAGTTTACATATATAACAGAGAGCATGGAGATGGCAGAAACTCTGAACAAATATTTTGTATCAGTCTTTACAGTAGAGGACACTAAAAATATCCCAACAGTGGATAGTCAAGGGGCTATGGGGAGGAGGAACTTAACACAATCACAATCACTAAGGAGGCGGTACTCAGTAAGATAATGGGACTAAAGGTGGATAAATCCCCTGGACCTGATGACTTGCATCCTTGGGTCTTAAGAGAAGTAGCGGCAGGGATAGTGGATGCATTGGCTGTAATTTACCAAAATACCCTGGACTCTGGTGAGGTCCCAGCAGATTGGAAAACTGCAAATGTAACACTCCTATTTAAAAAAGGATGCAGACAAAAAGCAGGAAACTATAGACCAGTTAGCCTAACATCTGTGGTTGGGAAAATGTTGGAGTCCATTATTAAAGAAGCAGTAGCAGGACATTTGGAAAAGCATAATTTAGTCAGACAAAGTCAGCATGGATTTATGAAGGGGAAGTCATGTTTGACAAATTTTCTGGAATTCTATGAGGATGTAACAGGGTTGATAAAGGGGAACCAGTGGATGTGGTGTATTTGGACTTCCAGAAGGCATTTGACAAGGTGCCACATAAAAGGTTGCTGCACAAGATAAAAATTCATGGGATTGGGGGTAATATATTAGCATGGATAGAGGATTGGCAAACTAACAGAAAACAGAGAGTCGGGATAAATGGTTCATTCTTGGGTTGGCAACCAGTAACTAGTGGGCTGCCGCAGGGATCAGTGCTGGAACCCCAACTATTTACAATCTATATTAACAACTTGGATGAAGGGACCGAGTGTAACGTAGCCAAGTTTGCTGACGATACAAAGATGGGAGGAAAAGCAATGTGTGAGGAGGAAACAAAAGACTTGCAAAAGGACATAGACAGGCTAAGTGAGTGGGCAAAAATTTGGCAGATGAAGTATAATGTTGGAAAGTGTGAGGTTATGCACTTTGGTAAAAAAAAATTGAAGAGCAAGTTATTATTTAAATGGAAAAAAATTGCAAAGTGCCGCAGTACAGCGGGACCTGGGGAACTGGTGCATGAAACAAAAAACGATAGTATGCAGGTACAGCAATTGATCAGTAAGGCCAATGGAATCTTGGCCTTTCTTGCAAAGGGGATGAAGTATAAAAGCAGGGAAGTCTTGCTACAGTTGTACAGGGTATTGGTGAGGCCACACCTGGAATAATGCGTACAGTTTTGGTTTCCATATTTAAGAAAGGATATACTTGCTTTGGAGGCAGTTCAGAGAAGGTTCACTAGGTTGATTCTGGAGATGAGGGGGTTGACTTATGAGGAAAGGTTGAGTAGGTTGGGCCTCTACTCATTGGAATGCAGAAGAATGAGGGGTGATCTTATCGAAACATATATTGTGAGGGGGCTTGACAAGGTGGATGCAGAAAGAATGTTTCCACTGGTGGGGGAGACTAGAACGAGGGGCATAATCTTAGAATAAGGGGCCGCCCATTTAAAACTGAAACGAGGAGGAATTTCTTCTCTCAGAGGGTTGTAAATCTGTGGAATTCGCTGCCTCAGAGAGCTGTGGAAGCTGAGTCATTGAATGCATTTATGGCAGAGCAGGCTCGAGGGGCCAAATGGCCTACTCCTGCTCCTATTTCTTATGTTCTAAGCGCAGGAGATGCAACACTGCCCTTTTACCTCCTCTCTTCCCACTGTCCAGGGCCCCAAACACTCCTTCCAGGTGAAACAGGAATTTACTTGACGTAGAAAACTAAGTGCCACTTGATAGCACTTTTGATGCCTCCTTCCATCACTTTGCTGATGTTTGAGAGTAGGCTGATACTGCAGTAATTGTCTGGGTGCATTTGACCTGCCTTTTGTGAAAAGGACATACCTGGGCAATTTTCCACATTATTTGATAAATGGCCTATAGCCTTTGCTGTAACCAGTGCACTCAGCCATTTCTTGATGTCACGTGGAGTGATTCTAATTGGCAGGTGGAGGCCGAGAAGGATCATCGACTTGGCACTTCTGGCTGAACATTGTTGCAATAGTTTCAGCCTTGTTCTTTGCACTCACGTGCTGGGCTCCGCCATTATTGAGGATGAGGATGTTCATTGAGCCTCCATCTCCTGTTAGTTGCTTAAGTGTCCACCACCATTCACGACTGGACATGATAGGGTTGCAGAGCTTTATCTTGATTTGTTGGTTATGGAATTGCTTAGCTCTACCTATAGCATGCTGCTTCCACTGTTTAACATGCATGTAGTTCTGTGTTGTAGCTTCACCAGGTTGGTGCCTCATTTTCAGGAATGTCTGGTGTTGCTCCCAACATGCTCTTCTACAATCCTTATTGAACCAAAATTGGTCATCTGGCTTGATGGTAATGGAGGAGTGAGGGATATGTTGGCCCAGGACGTTATAGTTTGTGGTGGTATACAATTCTGCTATTGCTGATGGCCCACAGCGCCTTATGGTGGGACAGGACATAGCTAGGGATGGTAATGAAGATGTCTGGGATGTTGGCTAATAAGTATAATTCCATGAACATGACTATGTAAGGCTGTTGCTTGACTAGTCTGTGGGACAGTTCTCCCAACTTTGGTACTGGTCCCAGATGTTAATGAGGAGGACTTTGCAGGGTTGGCTGGGCTGGGTGTACCCATGACAAAGGTTTGAAGCCTAGTTTGCAGTTGAGTGGTCTATCCGTTTTCATTATTCTTTTTTTTTCTAGCAGTGTGATACTTGCTAGGCCACTTCAGAGGGAGGTTAAGAGTCAATAATGTTGGAGAGAGACTGGAGTCACAAAGAGGTCAGATCAGGTAAGAATGGCATGTTTTCTTCTCTAAAGGACATGAGCGAACCAGTTAAGTTTTGATGACAATCATGATCACTTTTACCTGATGCTAGCTTTTTATTTTCAGACATTTTTAAAAACTGAATTCAAATTTTCAAATTGCTGTGGTGGGATTATGAACTCATATTATACTTAGATTATTAGTCCAGGGCTTTGGATTACTATTCCAATAACATTACCACTATGCTATCATAGCCCTTGTGTGATTTATTCAAATAAATCTAACAGCTCTCCTAATTGGATCAACCAGGACGACACCCCCTAGTGTCATCAACCCAAATCAAAATAATTTAACAAAAGTGCCCCCTTTTTAAAGGGGCACAAATAATAAACACACAAATCATAAACAAAACAAAGGAAACTTAATAAGTTAAATCATAATATTGTTTCCTGCAACAACAATGCACTCCGGTCCCTCTGGTCCCGCAAGGCCTAATAGCTATCTCAATTTGCATTTAGCCGTGTTGCTGCTTGTCAATTAGAGTTCAGAGTGTGAAACAGAAATATTAGAAGCAGTGGATTGGGAAAGTGTGTGAAAGAGAAAGAATAAAACAGAGGCAGATTAACTGAACATAGTGTGTTTGCAAGGAATGCTCAGGGATTGAATGAAACTTGAAAGAGAAATAAAAGAGACCGAAACCCGAGCATGAGATCATCCCCCAATGATGATCAAATTGGTGTTTAAGTCAACAATCACTATCCAATTAAACATTATTATTAAGTGGATGTTACAGGGTGTTATTCATTGCTGACAATTTGGATTTCTGCCAAAATAATGCTCCACCCCCAAAGATGTATAGAAGAGAATCAATTAAGCTACACTCACAGTATGTGAGAAAAAGGACTGAAGGCATAGTTTTTCATAGTGACTGAAACTGAAGGAAGGCATTTTGTGTGGAAAGGGAGACTAAGATAGAAAAAAAATACAGATGGCTAGAAATTCATTATAGCCCACGGAATGGGCAGAGTCATTAGAAAAGTTAGAGAATTAGCGCTAGGCACTAATGCTTTAGACTGCATGCAAAATGTGTGATCACTGCTCAAAGAAATGATTGGAGTCCTAATTTAAGTCTTAAAGCTTAAGCTCATTGGCGTTACACTCAAAGGGTGGACCAATATCAGTACTTAAAGGGGAACTTCATTAATGCTGCAGAACCTCATTCTCAGCATTGCTGGCTGTGCAACTGACCCAAGGGTAGGACCACTGAAACAGTTGTACTCATGAAAGATCCCAGGAGAGAACCCGCAGATTCTGTGATCAAGCACTGGTGTTTGCTGGGGAGAGACGGAGGGCAGTGTTCTTCCTGGCAAGTGGCAGGAGACCCTCGCCGCAAGTCATCCGCACCATGTGGAGGGAGGTAGTGCAGCGTGTCTCGGGCATCGCTTTGGTCCCCACACAGTGCAGGAAGAAATTTAATGACTGCACTTGGATGGTCAGGGTGAGTGAATGTTTGAACAAATGCTACATATCACCATCTGAACCACAGTCTTCACACACAGCCCCAGCATTCACCCACCAATAATCTCTACCTACCAACACTCACATCTTGCACACAATGGCAGCTATTCAACTATGGCAGACACCTCACCCAAACACATTGCTCCACACTCACTCACACACTTTCCTTTCTCTTGCAGGCCAGGGTGGCTTACAACAGCTGGGAGCAGGAGTGCACAGGTGGAGTAACAAGCCAACACCCAACCACTGTCTACGCTGGAGAATAAAGTGCTGCAGTTTTATTGGGTGCCAGATGGTGGGCGCCATGGCCACCAGCGATGTTGACCCCCTTGGGTATGTTCATCCCAACTCCTTCTCACATCCCACTACCTATTCACACCACAAGTGTTTTGCACTTTCCAGCTAATCATGTTGTATGCATGAATTTCTCCCTTCCTGCTTCCTCCTTAACCTGACTCTTGTGCCTTTATGCTTTCAGATAATGAGCAAGCACCTGAGCAGCCTGTCCCTGAGGGCACCATAGAGAGCGAGGCGGGAGAAGAGGAGGAGGAGGAGGAGGAGGAGGAGAAGGAGGAGGAAGAACACACCGCGTCACTGCATGTCTCACCCGCAGACACCAGATCAGATACTGGCACTATGCATTCTTTAGAGGCTAGTAGAGTAGTGGGATCTGCACAGGGTGAGGCACCAAGGACAAGTGGGCTACAGCAAGGCCAAGAGGAAGGGGTAACTCAGGGACCAGCTCCCCAGAGGGTGAGATTGCGCGCAAGTTCTCCTGCACAGGACTCCGATGAGGATCTCGATGGGAAGGCATTTAGAAGAAGGGTGATGGGCATGCACATGGAGATAATGGGTGCAATGCAAGGGTGCCCGAAAGCCTCTCGGCAATGATAAGGAGCATGGAGGAGACTGCATCCAACATTGCACAAGGTGCTGTGCGCATCATTTCCAGTCTGCAAAGGATTGTACACTCCGAGAGACCGTGGTGATCCAGACATGATGCCATGTATGATGGGTGATCTGGCAGCTTCCATTGCAGCACAAACAGAAGCGACACAATGTCTTAGTTCTATAATGCAGTCTATGCTTGGCGGCATCCAATCTCTGACTGCTGTCATACAGTCTCAGCTTGATGCCACACAAGCTTTGACTGCTGCCATTGTTACTGGGTCCACCACAGTCCACCTGGGATCCCAGTGTCGCAGCAGGCCAGCAATCTGTGCTCTAACAGATTGCTAGTGATGCTGAGGTGCTGTCCAGGGAGAGTGGCAGTGGGTCAGTGGAGCAAGAACCTGCTGTCCTCTCTCTCACGATGACAGCATTCCTGCTTGTCATCCAGCCAGCCCAGACTGCTGCTGCCCATTCTGAAGTGGTGCAGTCTACAGCCGGGCCTTCCAGGCCCAGAGCTGGTCGAGGACATTCTGCAAGGCTATCTGAAGCCTCCTGCATGGTCACTCAGCAGTCTTCCACCATCACTGCTAGTCACTGGGCCAACTCTTTTTGGGAGCACTAGATTAGACAAAGGCACAGTAACGAGAGGCACTAAGGGATTGCATAAGTGTGAATAGTTAATATTTTTGTTGTGAATATGTATTTACTGATTTTTGATAAATTTATTAATTCAGTTTGGATTCTTTTGTGGTGTCTCATTTCAGCTGTGTGCTGTGATATGGCCTGCGACAGAGATGGAATGATGGGGATGTGGTGATCAACAGAAATCTGTGATTTAATTCATTCAAACCGCAGTCTGATGAAGTGATCACAGACCGCTCTTTCAGAAGACCGATTGAGTGGCTGCCTCCTCCCTCACTCCTGTTCCTCCGTGACCACCTCTTCCTCCTCTCCATCTTCCTCCTCCTTGAGGTGGTCCCGCAACTCCTGGTGGTAAGGGTTCCTTCTCCTACTGTAGAGAGCCTCTATGACCTCTCAGATGCAGGAATGGAAGATATTAGCTATGTCTCCTGGTGCTGACTGGAAGGATCTGCTGGCGAAGAAATTGAGGGCTATGGTGACCTTGACTGCCACTGAGAGAGCTGTAGTCACCCTGATCTGAGACAAGAGTTTTGGTTGCAGGAGGTGGCAGAGTTCTGTGACCACCTCCTTGGTGAAGTGGAGCCTTCTAATACCTCCAATTAAGTGAGGAACAATGTAAGAGAAGTGCTCTCAGAATACCCTCCGAGGATAAGCCCTGATGCCCTCCTCCTACTTTGGGCATATGTTCCAGTCTTTCTCACTGCCTCCGCCGTAGATCCTGGAGGGTGAGGTTGACTGTCAGTCCAACTCCGATTAATGTAACCAAGTGAAGCAGATTGATTTTTTTAAAAGAATAAGTGTAGCTACTTTTTAGTTTGCACAATGCTCCTCCTTGAAATTACTGAATGAAACTGTTGGACTGGGTGAAACTGACAAGCATTAAAACTCCAGCAACCTGACAGCTGCTGATGATCCCCTTTTAATAATGTCCCTGGAGCCAGCTTTCTGGTGCTTCATGCCAACTCTCACTGTCACTGTCTACTCAAGGTGCTAAGATAGGTGGCCACAATCAATTTTGCAGTTGGATGGTCAGTGAGCATTGCACACTCACTGACGTCATTATCCACCTGGTGTTGAGGCTCTCGGCGGTAACTGTTACTAGTGGGGCAGGTGTGGATTTGTCATGCGGCCCTGGATTTGCCTCGTCCTGGTGCTAATGCTCTAGTGCCCCGTTAGTGCCATCTGCTGGTGTTAATGGGAAGCGCTAAGGTACCAAATTTCCCCCCCAGAGTTTTTGAGTTTGAAGGAAGGCATTTAGTTTGTGTGAGCAACATGGGAGAGAGAGAATACACAGAATTTCGTGCACAGAAACAGACCATTCAACCCAATAGGTCTATACGGGTAGTAAAAACAGAAGATGTAAATACTCAGCAGGTCAGGCAGCTGTGGGGAGAGAAACAGAGTTCACGTTTCAGGTCAATTGACCCTTCATCAGAATTGAAAAAAGTTAGAGACAGAAACATAGAAACATAGAAAATAGGTGCAGGAGTAGGCCATTCGGGCCTTCGAGCCTGCACCGCCATTCAATGAGTTCATGGCGGAACATGCAACTTCAGTACCCCATTACTGCTTTCTCGCCATAACCCTTGATCCCCCTAGTAGTAAGGACTACATCTAACTCCTTTTTGAATATAATTAGTGAATTGGCCTCAACAACTTTCTGTGGTAGAGAATTCCACAGGTTCACCACTCTCTGGGTGAAGAAGTTTCTCCTCATCTCGGCCCTAAATGGCTTACCCCTTATCCTTAGACTGTGACCTCTGGTTCTGGACTTTCCCAACATTGGGAACATTCTTCCTGCATCTAACCTGTCTAAACCCGTCAGAATTTTAAACGTTTCTATGAGATCCCCTCTCATTCTTCCGAACTCCAGTGAATACAAGCCCAGTTGATCCAGTCTTTCTTGATATGTCAGTCCTGCCATCCCGGGAATCAGTCTGGTGAACCTTCGCTGCACTCCCTCAATAGCAAGAATGTCCTTCCTCAAGTTAGGAGACCAAAACTGTACACAATATTCCAGGTGTGGCCTCACCAAGACCCTGTACAACATAGTAACACCTCCCTGCCCATGTACTCAAATCCCCTCGCTATGAAGGCCAACATGCCATTTGGTTTCTTAACCGCCTGCTGTACCTGCATGCCAACCTTCAATGACTGATGTACCATGACACCCAGGTCTCGTTGCATCTCCCCTTTTCCTAATCTGTCACCATTCAGATAATTGTCTGTCTCTCTGTTTTTACCACCAAAGTGGATAACCTCACATTTATCTACATTATACTTCATCTGCCATGCATTTGCCCACTCTCCTAACCTATCCAAGTCACTCTGCAGCCTCATAGCATCCTCCTCGCAGCTCAGACTGCCACCCAACTTAGTGTCATCCGCAAATTTGGAGATACATTTAATCCCCTCGTCTAAATCATTAATGTACAATGTAAACAGCTGGGGCCCCAGCACAGAACCTTGCGGTACCCCACTAGTCACTGCCTGCCATTCTGAAAAGTACCCATTTACTCCTACTCTTTGCTTCCTGTCTGCCAACCAGTTCTCAATCCATGTCAGCATACTACCCCCAATCCCATGTGCTTTAACTTTGCACATTAATCTCTTGTGTGGGACCTTGTCGAAAGCCTTCTGAAAGTCCAAATACACCACATCAACTGGTTCTCCCTTGTCCACTCTACTGGAAACATCCTCAAAAAATTCCAGAAGATTTGTCAAGCATGATTTCCCTTTCACAAATCCATGCTGACTTGGACCTATCATGTTACCTCTTTCCAAATGCGCTGCTATGACATCCTTAATAATTGATTCCATCATTTTACCCACTACCGATGTCAGGCTGACCGGTCTATAATTCCCTGTTTTTTCCTCTCCCTCCTTTTGTAAAAAGTGGGGTTACATTGGCTACCCTCCACTCCATAGGAACTGATCCAGAGTCTATGGAATGTTGGAAAATGACTGTCAATGCATCCGCTATTTCCAAGGCCACCTCCTGAAGTACTCTGGGATGCAGACCATCAGGCTTTTAAGCAAGTGTAGGGGCAGGGAAGATTTAAGTCCTCAACTCAGCCTCCCTCAATCAGTAAACGTTTCACCCCTCGCTATCGCCCCACTGGTTGAACTTCTCGTTCCAAAAGTTGTACAATAGAAAAAAACGGCAAATGCTGGAAATGTGAAATTAAGACAGAATATGCTGGAGATACACAGATCTGTCAGCATCCGAAGGAAAAACACAGGTTAATATTGGAATTTTCCTCATGCTGCAGGTTACTCGTGATTCACTGTCCTCTCCACGGCATTCAACACACAGCCATCAACGTCGGAAGTTGTTAAGTGATATTTCTGATCACAAAGTGACACCAGTTGCAGAAGCATAAATATGCAGAGCTGGTTTTTTTACACAGCGATAAAGGTCAACATATATTAGATTTCCAAACTGACGAAGTCTTACTTGTCGTGGTTGAGTCTTTGATGGTTCTGTGCACTATATTAGTGTCTGACTTCACGAGCTTGGTCGTGTACTTACCTGTGTGAAGTGCTCACTCTGCCCACTACCATGGTTGCCCGGCTCTTCCGGCGGACAGAGGGCGCTGCAGGGGCTGAAAGGCGGCGGCCGCTGCCGGGGAGAGCGTTGGTTCCGGTCCCGCAGTCCCTGTTACTCGGACTGAGATCCTGGTGCCACGTAATCAGGGCGATAGGTTGGGCCGAAGGGAGGTGGCGGCGGCGGACAGGGCCAGGCGGCTACTGCACCCGCCCAGCGGAGCACAGCCTGCCGACAGGACAGCAGAGAGAGCCCGGAGCCCGGTCCAGGCGGAGGCTGCGCCGCTCGGAGAGGCAATTGATCCTCAGCCCGTGCCCGGTGAGTTTTCTGTGGGAGGGAGACGGAAAAGTTAGGAGAAACCGGGTTTAGAGTTCATCGGGATAGCGGGCGGAAAGAGTGCCCGGGAGGGAATAGAGATTGTGAGAGAGTTGAGGGTTGGTGGGTGGGCAGAGAGACCAGGGAGAAGAGAAAGTCAAGGGGAGAGAGTCTGTGCGGTGGCGGTGGGGAATAGAGAGAGAGTTTGGGGGTAACAGAGAGAGTGAGTGTGAGGGGAGAGAGAGAGAGAGAGAGACAGCCTTGGGGTAATATATATATATATATTATATAGAGAGAGAGAGACAGCCTCGGGGTTATAGAGAGAGAGAGAGAGACAGCCTCGGGGTAATAGAGAGAGAGAGAGAGAGAGAGAGAGAGACAGCCTCGGGGTAATAGAGAGAGAGAGAGAGAGAGACAGCCTCGGGGTAATAGAGAGAGAGAGACAGACTCGGGGTAATAGAGAGAGAGAGACAGACTCGGGGTAATAGAGAGAGAGACAGCCTCGGGGTAATTGAGAGAGAGACAGCCTCGGGGTAATAGAGAGAGAGAGACAGCCTCGGGGTACTAGAGAGAGAGAGAGAGACAGCCTCGGGGTACTAGAGAGAGAGACAGCCTCGGGGTACTAGAGAGAGAGACAGCCTCGGGGTACTAGAGAGAGACAGCCTCGGGGTACTAGAGAGAGAGAGACAGCCTCGGGGTACTAGAGAGAGAGAGACAGCCTCGGGGTAATAGAGAGAGAGAGAGACAGCCTCGGGGTAATAGAGAGAGAGAGACAGCCTCGGGGTAATAGAGAGAGAGAGAGACAGCCTCGGGGTAATAGAGAGAGAGAGACAGCCTCGGGGTAATAGAGAGAGAGAGACAGCCTCGGGGTAATAGAGAGAGAGAGACAGCCTCGGGGTAATAGAGAGAGAGAGACAGCCTCGGGGTAATAGAGAGAGAGAGAGACAGCCTCGGGGTAATAGAGAGAGAGAGAGAGAGAGACAGCCTCGGGGTAATAGAGAGAGAGAGAGAGAGACAGCCTCGGGGTAATAGAGAGAGAGAGAGAGAGACAGCCTCGGGGTAATAGAGAGAGAGAGAGAGAGACAGCCTCGGGGTAATAGAGAGAGAGAGAGACAGCCTCGGGGTAATAGAGAGAGAGAGAGAGACAGCCTCGGGGTAATAGAGAGAGAGAGAGAGAGAGAGAGACAGCCTCGGGGTAATAGAGAGAGAGAGAGACAGCCTCGGGGTAATAGAGAGAGAGAGAGAGAGACAGCCTCGGGGTAATAGAGAGAGAGAGAGAGAGACAGCCTCGGGGTAATAGAGAGAGAGACAGCCTCGGGGTAATAGAGAGAGAGAGACAGCCTCGGGGTAATAGAGAGAGAGAGACAGCCTCGGGGTAATAGAGAGAGAGAGACAGCCTCGGGGTAATAGAGAGAGAGAGAGACAGCCTCGGGGTACTAGAGAGAGAGACAGCCTCGGGGTACTAGAGAGAGAGACAGCCTCGGGGTACTAGAGAGAGAGAGACAGCCTCGGGGTACTAGAGAGAGAGAGACAGCCTCGGGGTACTAGAGAGAGAGAGACAGCCTCGGGGTAATAGAGAGAGAGAGAGACAGCCTCGGGGTAATAGAGAGAGAGAGACAGCCTCGGGGTAATAGAGAGAGAGAGACAGCCTCGGGGTAATAGAGAGAGAGAGACAGCCTCGGGGTAATAGAGAGAGAGAGACAGCCTCGGGGTAATAGAGAGAGAGAGACAGCCTCGGGGTAATAGAGAGAGAGAGACAGCCTCGGGGTAATAGAGAGAGAGAGACAGCCTCGGGGTAATAGAGAGAGAGAGAGACAGCCTCGGGGTAATAGAGAGAGAGAGACAGCCTCGGGGTAATAGAGAGAGAGAGACAGCCTCGGGGTAATAGAGAGAGAGAGACAGCCTCGGGGTAATAGAGAGAGAGAGAGACAGCCTCGGGGTAATAGAGAGAGAGAGACAGCCTCGGGGTAATAGAGAGAGAGAGACAGCCTCGGGGTAATAGAGAGAGAGAGACAGCCTCGGGGTAATAGAGAGAGAGAGACAGCCTCGGGGTAATAGAGAGAGAGAGAGAGAGAGAGAGAGAGAGACAGCCTCGGGGTAATGGGGAGAGAGAGAGACAGCCTCGGGGTAATGGGGAGAGAGAGAGACAGCCTCGGGGTAATGGAGAGAGAGAGACAGCCTCGGGGTAATGGAGAGAGAGAGACAGCCTCGGGGTAATAGAGAGAGAGAGAGAGAGACAGCCTCGGGGTAATAGAGAGAGAGAGAGAGAGACAGCCTCGGGGTAATAGAGAGAGAGAGAGACAGCCTCGGGGTAAGAGAGAGAGAGCGAGAGAGACAGCCTCGGGGTAATAGAGAGAGAGAGAGAGAGAGAGAGACAGACTCGGGGTAATAGAGAGAGAATCAGCCTCGGGGTAATAGAGAGAGAGAGAGACAGCCTCGGGGTAATAGAGAGAGAGACAGCCTCGGGGTAATAGAGAGAGAGACAGCCTCGGGGTAATAGAGAGAGAGAGAGAGAGACAGCCTCGGGGTAATAGAGAGAGAGAGAGAGAGACAGCCTCGGGGTAATAGAGAGAGAGAGAGACAGCCTCGGGGTAAGAGAGAGAGAGCGAGAGAGACAGCCTCGGGGTAATAGAGAGAGAGAGAGAGAGAGAGAGACAGACTCGGGGTAATAGAGAGAGAATCAGCCTCGGGGTAATAGAGAGAGAGAGAGACAGCCTCGGGGTAATAGAGAGAGAGACAGCCTCGGGGTAATAGAGAGAGAGACAGCCTCGGGGTAATAGAGAGAGAGAGAGAGAGACAGCCTCGGGGTAATAGAGAGAGAGAGAGACAGCCTCGGGGTAATGGAGAGAGAGAGACAGCCTCGGGGTAATGGAGAGAGAGAGACAGCCTCGGGGTAATGGGGAGAGAGAGAGAGACAGCCAGCCAGCCAGCCTCAGGGTAATAGAGAGAGAGAGAGAGAGAGAGACAGCCTCGGGGTAATGGAGAGAGAGAGACAGCCTCGGGGTAATGGAGAGAGAGAGAGAGAGACAGCCTCGGGGTAATAGAGAGAGAGACAGCCTCGGGGTAATAGAGAGAGAGAGAGAGAGAGAGAGAGAGAGAGAGCGAGAGAAACAGCCTCGGGGTAATAGAGAGAGAGACAGAGAGAGAGAGTCAGCCTCGGGGTAATGGAGAGAGAGAGAGAGAGTCAGCCTCGGGGTAATGGCGAGAGAGAGAGAGACAGCCTCGGGGTAATAGAGAGAGAGACAGCCTCGGGGTAATAGAGAGAGAGACAGCCTCGGGGTAATAGAGAGAGAGACAGCCTCGGGGTAATCGAGAGAGAGACAGCCTCGGGGTAATAGAGAGAGAGACAGCCTCGGGGTAATAGAGAGAGAGAGAGAGAGAGAGAGTCAGCCTCGGGGTAATGGAGAGAGAGAGAGACATCCTCGGGGTAATAGAGAGAGAAACAGCCTCGGGGTAATGGGGAGAGAGAGAGAGAGAGAGAGAGACAGACAGCCAGCCTCGGGGTAATAGAGAGAGAGAGAGAGTCAGCCTCTGGGTAATAGAGAGAGAGAGACAGCCTCGGGGTAATGGAGAGAGAGAGACATCCTCGGGGTAATAGAGAGAGAAACAGCCTCGGGGTAATGGGGAGAGAGAGAGAGAGAGAGAGACAGCCTCGGGGTAATAGAGAGAGAGAGAGAGAGAGACAGCCTCGGGGTAATGGAGAGAGAGACAGCCTCGGGGTAATGGGGAGAGAGAGAGACAGCCTTGGGGTAAAAGAGAGAGAGACAGCCTCGGGGTAATAGAGAGAGAGAGAGAGACAGACAGCCTCTGGGTAGTAGAGAGAGAGAGAGAGAGAGAGAGAGAGAGACAGACAGCCTCGGGGTAGTAGAGAAAGAGAGAGACAGCCTCGGGGTAATAGAGAGAGAGAGAGAGAGACAGCCTCGGGGTAATAGAGAGAGAGAGAGAGAGAGAGAGAGAGACAGCCTCGGGGTAATAGAGAGAGAGAGAGAGAGAGAGAGACAGACAGAGACAGCCTCGGGGTAATAGAGAGACAGCCTCGGGATAATGGCGAGAGAGAGAGAGAGACAGTCTCGGGGTAATAGAGAGAGAGACAGCCTCGGGGTAATAGAGAGAGAGAGAGAGAGAGAGAGAGAGAGAGACAGCCTTGGGGTAATAGAGAGAGAGAGAGAGAGGGAGAGAGACAGCCTTGGGGTAATAGAGAGAGAGAGAGAAGGAGAGAGACAGCCTTGGGGTAATAGAGGGAGAGAGAGAGTCTTGGGGTAATAAAGAGAGAGAGAGACAGACAGAGACAGCCTCGGGGTAATAGAGAGAGAGAGAGACAGCCTCGGGGTAATGGAGAGAGAGAGACATTCTCGGGGTAATAGAGAGAGAGACAGCCTCGGGGTAATGGGGAGAGAGAGAGAGAGAGAGAGAGAGAGACAGACAGACAGACAGAGACAGCCTCGGGGTAATAGAGAGAGAGAGAGAGAGAGAGAGACAGCCTCGGGGTAATAGAGAGAGAGAGAAAGACAGCCTCGGGGTAATAGAGAGAGAGAGTGAGAGAGAGAGACAGCCTTGGGGTAATAGAGAGAGAGAGAGAGAGGGAGAGAGACAGCCTTGGGGTAATAGAGAGAGAGAGAGAAGGAGAGAGACAGCCTTGGGGTAATAGAGGGAGAGAGAGAGTCTTGGGGTAATAAAGAGAGAGAGAGACAGACAGAGACAGCCTCGGGGTAATAGAGAGAGAGAGAGAGACAGCCTCGGGGTAATAGAGAGACAGCCTCGGGGTAATAGAGAGAGAGAGAGAGACAGCCTCGAGGTAATAGAGAGAGAGAGAGTGAGAGAGAGAGACAGCCTTGGGGTAATAGAGAGAGAGAGAGGCAGCCTTGGGGTAATAGAGAGAGAGACAGCGTTGGGGTAATGGAGAGAGAGACAGACAGCGTTGGGGTAATAGATAGATAGAGAGAGAGAGAGCCTTGGGGTAATAGAGAGAGAGAGAGAGAGACAGCCTTGGGATAAGAGAGAGAGAGAGAGAGAGAGAGCCTTGGGGTGAGAGAGAGGGTTAGAGGGGGGGTGAAAGAGAGAGACAGTCTGGGGGTGAGAGAGAAAGACAGTCTGGGGGTGAGAGAGAGAGAGAGAGAGAGACAGTCTGGGGGCAATAGAGAGAGAGAGACAGTCTGGGGGTAAAAGAGAGAGAGAGACAGTCTGGGGTTAATAGAGAGAGAGAGAGAGAGAGACAGTCTGGGGATGAGAGAGAGAGAGAGAGAGACACAGACAGTCTGGGGGCAAGAGAGAGAGACAGTCTGGGGGCAATAGAGAGAGAGAGAGACAGTCTGGGGGCAATAGAGAGAGAGAGAGAGACAGTCTGGAGGTAATAGAGAGAGAGAGAGACACAGTCTGGGGGTAATAGAGAGAGAGAGAAAGAGAGAGAGAGACAGACAGTCTGGGGTTAATAGAGAGAGACAGTCTGCGGGTAATAGAGAGAGAGAGACAGTCAGTCTGTGGGTAATAGAGAGACAGTCTGGGGCTAATAGAGAGAGAGAGAGACAGTCTGGGGGTGAGAGAGAGACACACAGTCTGGGGGTAATAGAGAGAGAGAGACAGTCTGGGGGTAACAGAGAGGCAGCCTTGGGGTAATAGAGAGAGAGACAGTGTTGGGGTAATGGAGATAGAGAGAGACAGCCTTGGGGTAATAGAAAGAGAGAGAGACAGCCTTGGGGTAATAGAGAGAGAGACAGACAGCGTTGGGGTAATAGATAGATAGAGAGAGAGAGAGCCTTGGGGTAATAGAGAGAGAGAGAGAGAGACAGCCTTGGGATAAGAGAGAGAGAGAGAGAGAGAGCCTTGGGGTGAGAGAGAGGGTTAGAGGGGGGGTGAAAGAGAGAGACAGTCTGGGGGTGAGAGAGAAAGACAGTCTGGGGGTGAGAGAGAGAGAGAGAGAGACAGTCTGGGGGCAATAGAGAGAGAGAGACAGTCTGGGGGCAATAGAGAGAGAGAGACAGTCTGGGGGTAAAAGAGAGAGAGAGACAGTCTGGGGTTAATAGAGAGAGAGAGAGAGAGACAGTCTGGGGATGAGAGAGAGAGAGAGAGAGCCTTGGGGTGAGAGAGAGGGTTAGAGGGGGGGTGAGAGAGAGAGACAGTCTGGGGGTGAAAGAGAGAGACAGTCTGGGGGTGAGAGAGAAAGACAGTCTGGGGGTGAGAGAGAGAGAGAGACAGTCTGGGGGCAATAGAGAGAGAGAGACAGTCTGGGGGTAAAAGAGAGAGAGAAAGAGAGAGAGAGACAGTCTGGGGTTAATAGAGAGAGAGAGAGAGACAGTCTGGGGATGAGAGAGAGAGAGAGAGAGAGACACAGACAGTCTGGGGGCAAGAGAGAGAGACAGTCTGGGGGCAATAGAGAGAGAGAGAGCGAGAGAGACAGTCTGGGGGCAATAGAGAGAGAGAGAGAGAGAGACAGTCTGGAGGTAATAGAGAGAGAGAGAGAAAGAGAGAGAGAGAGAGACAGTCTGGGGTTAATAGAGAGAGACAGTCTGTGGGTAATAGAGAGAGAGAGAGAGACAGTCTGGGGCTAATAGAGAGAGAGAGAGAGAGAGACAGTCTGGGGGTGAGAGAGATAGTCTGGGGCTAATAGAGAGAGAGAGAGAGAGACAGTCTGGGGGTAATAGAGAGAGAGACACAGTCTGGGCATAATAGAGAGAGAGAGACACAGTCTGGGGGTAATAGAGAGAGAGAGAGAGAGACAGACAGTCTGGGGGAGAGAGAGACAGACAGTCTGGGGGAGAGAGAGAGAGAGAGAGAGAGAGAGAGACAGTCTGGGGCTAATAGAGAGAGAGAGAGAGAGACAGTCTGGGGGTGAGAGAGATAGTCTGGGGCTAATAGAGAGAGAGAGAGAGAGACAGTCTGGGGGTAATAGAGAGAGAGACACAGTCTGGGCATAATAGAGAGAGAGAGACACAGTCTGGGGGTAATAGAGAGAGAGAGAGAGAGACAGACAGTCTGGGGGAGAGAGAGACAGACAGTCTGGGGGAGAGAGAGAGAGAGAGAGAGAGAGAGGCAGCCTTGGGGTAATAGAGAGAGAGACAGCGTTTGGGTAATGGAGAGAGAGAGACAGCCTTGAGGTAATAGAGAGAGGGAGACAGCCTTGAGGTAATAGAGGGAGACAGCCTTGGGGTAATAGAGGGAGACAGCCTTGGGGTAATAGAGGGAGACAGCCTTGGGGTAAGAGAGAGAGAGAGAGACAGCCTTGGGGTAAGAGAGAGAGAGAGCGACAGCCTTGGGGTAAGAGAGAGAGAGAGAGAGAGACAGTCTGGGGGCAATAGAGAGAGAGAGAGAGAGAGAGAGAGAGACAGTCTGTGGGTAATAGAGAGAGAGAGAGAGAGAGAGAGAGAGACAGTCTGGGGGTGAGAGAGAGAGAGAGACAGTCTGGGGTTAATAGAGAGAGAGAGAGAGACAGTCTGGGGGTGAGAGAGAGAGAGAGAGAGAGACACAGTCTGAGGATAATGGAGAGAGAGAGAGACAGCCTTGGGGTGAGAGAGAGTGAGACAGACAGTCTGGGGGTAATAGAGAGAGAGAGAGAGACAGTCTAGGGGTGAGAGAGAGAGAGAGAGACAGTCTAGGGGTGAGAGAGAGAGAGAGAGACAGTCTAGGGGTGAGAGAGAGAGAGAGAGACAGTCTAGGGGTGAGAGAGAGAGAGAGAGAGAGACAGTCTAGGGGTGAGAGAGAGAGAGAGACAGTCTAGGGGTGAGAGAGAGAGACAGTCTGGGGGTAATAGAGAGAGAGAGAGAGAGAGACAGCCTTGGGGTAATAGAGCGAGAGAGACAGCCTTGGGGTAATAGATAGAGAGAGAGAGAGAGAGAGAGAGAGAGAGAGACAGCCTTGGGATAATAGAGAGAGAGAGAGCCTTGGGGTAATAGAGAGAGAGAGAGAGCCTTGGGGTGAGAGAGGGGGGGTGAGAGAGAGAGAAAGACAGTCTGGGGGTGAGAGAGAGCGAGAGAGACAGTCTGGGGGTGAGAGAGAGAGAGAGAGAGAGAGACAGTCTGGGGGTGAGAGAGAGAGAGAGAGAGAGAGAGATAGAGAGACTGGGGGTGAGAGAGAGAGAGAGAGACAGTCTGGCGGTAATAGAGAGAGAGAGAGTCTGGGGGGTATATAGAGAGAGAGAGAGAGAGAGAGAGACAGTCTGGGGGTGAGAGAGAGAGAGAGAGAGAGAGAGAGAGAGTCTGGGGGGAATAGAGAGAGAGAGAGAGAGAGAGTCTGGGGGTGAGAGAGAGAGAGTCTGGGGGTGAGAGAGCGAGAGAGAGAGAGACAGTCTAGGGGTGAGAGAGAGAGAGACAGTCTGGGGGTAATAGAGAGAGAGAGAGAGAGAGAGACAGACATTCCGGGGGTAATAGAGAGAGAGAGAGAGAGAGAGAGAGAGTCTGGGGGTAATAGAGAGACACAGTCTGGGGGTAATAGAGAGAGAGAGAGTGAGAGAGAGAGACAGTCTGGGGGTGAGAGAGAGACAGACAGTCTGGGGGTGAGAGAGAGACAGACAGTCTGGGGGTGAGAGTGAGACAGACAGCCTTGGGGTAATAGGGAGAGAGAGACAGTCTTGGGGTAATAGGGAGAGAGAGAGAGAGAGAGACAGCCTTGGGGTAATAGGGAGAGAGAGAGAGAGAGAGACAGCCTTGGGATAATAGATAGATAGAGAGAGAGAGAGAGAGAGAGAGAGAGCCTTGGGGTGAAAGAGAGGGTGAGAGAGAGACAGTCTGGGGGTGAGAGAGAGAGAGAGACAGTCTGGGGGTGAAAGAGAGAGACAGTCTGGAGGTGAGAGAGAGAGAGAGAGAGACAGTCTGGGAGCAATAGAGAGAGAGAGAGAGAGAGAGAGAGAGAGAGACAGTCTGGGGGTGAGAGAGAGAGAGAGAGAGAGACAGTCTGGGGGCAATAGAGAGAGACAGTCTGGGGGCAATAGAGAGAGACAGTCTGGGGGCAATAGAGAGAGAGAGAGAGACAGTCTGGGGGCAATAGAGAGAGAGAGAGAGAGAGACAGTCTGGGGTTAATAGAGAGAGACAGTCTGGGGTTAATAGAGAGAGACAGTCTGGGGTTAATAGAGAGAGACAGTCTGGGGTTAATAGAGAGAGACAGTCTGGGGTTAATAGAGAGAGACAGTCTGGGGTTAATAGAGAGAGACAGTCTGGGGTTAATAGAGAGAGACAGTCTGGGGTTAATAGAGAGAGACAGTCTGGGGTTAATAGAGAGAGACAGTCTGGGGTTAATAGAGAGAGACAGTCTGGGGTTAATAGAGAGAGACAGTCTGGGGTTAATAGAGAGAGACAGTCTGGGGTTAATAGAGAGAGACAGTCTGGGGGCAAGAGAGAGAGACAGTCTGGGGGCAAGAGAGAGAGACAGTCTGGGGGCAATAGAGAGAGAGAGAGACAGTCTGGGGGCAATAGAGAGAGAGAGAGAGAGACAGTCTGGAGGTAATAGAGAGAGAGAGAGAGACAGTCTGGGGGTAATAGAGAGAGAGAGAGAGAGAGAGACAGACATTCCGGGGGTAATAGAGAGAGAGAGAGAGACAGTCTGGGGGTAATAGAGAGACACAGTCTGGGGGTAATAGAGAGAGAGAGAGTGAGAGAGAGAGACAGTCTGGGGGTGAGAGAGAGACAGACAGTCTGGGGGTGAGAGAGAGACAGACAGTCTGGGGGTGAGAGAGAGACAGACAGTCTGGGGGTGAGAGTGAGACAGACAGCCTTGGGGTAATAGGGAGAGAGAGACAGTCTTGGGGTAATAGGGAGAGAGAGAGAGAGAGACAGCCTTGGGGTAATAGGGAGAGAGAGAGAGACAGCCTTGGGATAATAGATAGATAGAGAGAGAGAGAGAGAGAGAGCCTTGGGGTAATAGAGAGAGAGAGAGCCTTGGGGTGAAAGAGAGGGTGAGAGAGAGACAGTCTGGGGGTGAGAGAGAGAGAGAGAGACAGTCTGGGGGTGAAAGAGAGAGACAGTCTGGAGGTGAGAGAGAAAGACAGTCTGGGGGTGAGAGAGAGAGAGAGAGAGAGAGAGACAGTCTGGGAGCAATAGAGAGAGAGAGAGAGAGAGAGAGAGAGAGAGAGAGACAGTCTGGGGGTGAGAGAGAGAGAGACAGACAGTCTGGGGGCAATAGAGAGAGACAGTCTGGGGGCAATAGAGAGAGAGAGAGAGACAGTCTGGGGGCAATAGAGAGAGAGAGAGAGAGAGAGACAGTCTGGGGTTAATAGAGAGAGACAGTCTGGGGTTAATAGAGAGAGACAGTCTGGGGTTAATAGAGAGAGACAGTCTGGGGTTAATAGAGAGAGACAGTCTGGGGTTAATAGAGAGAGACAGTCTGGGGTTAATAGAGAGAGACAGTCTGGGGTTAATAGAGAGAGACAGTCTGGGGGCAAGAGAGAGAGACAGTCTGGGGGCAAGAGAGAGAGACAGTCTGGGGGCAATAGAGAGAGAGAGAGACAGTCTGGGGGCAATAGAGAGAGAGACAGTCTGGGGGTAATAGAGAGAGAGAGAGAGAGACAGACATTCCGGGGGTAATAGAGAGAGAGAGAGAGACAGTCTGGGGGTAATAGAGAGACACAGTCTGGGGGTAATAGAGAGAGAGAGAGTGAGAGAGAGAGACAGTCTGGGGGTGAGAGAGAGACAGACAGTCTGGGGGTGAGAGAGAGACAGACAGTCTGGGGGTGAGAGTGAGACAGACAGCCTTGGGGTAATAGGGAGAGAGAGACAGTCTTGGGGTAATAGGGAGAGAGAGAGAGAGAGACAGCCTTGGGGTAATAGGGAGAGAGAGAGAGACAGCCTTGGGATAATAGATAGATAGAGAGAGAGAGAGAGAGAGAGAGAGAGCCTTGGGGTAATAGAGAGAGAGAGAGCCTTGGGGTGAAAGAGAGGGTGAGAGAGAGACAGTCTGGGGGTGAGAGAGAGAGAGAGAGACAGTCTGGGGGTGAAAGAGAGAGACAGTCTGGAGGTGAGAGAGAAAGACAGTCTGGGGGTGAGAGAGAGAGAGAGAGAGAGAGACAGTCTGGGAGCAATAGAGAGAGAGAGAGAGAGAGAGAGAGAGACAGTCTGGGGGTGAGAGAGAGAGAGACAGACAGTCTGGGGGCAATAGAGAGAGACAGTCTGGGGGCAATAGAGAGAGAGAGAGAGACAGTCTGGGGGCAATAGAGAGAGAGAGACAGTCTGGGGTTAATAGAGAGAGACAGTCTGGGGTTAATAGAGAGAGACAGTCTGGGGTTAATAGAGAGAGACAGTCTGGGGTTAATAGAGAGAGACAGTCTGGGGTTAATAGAGAGAGACAGTCTGGGGTTAATAGAGAGAGACAGTCTGGGGTTAATAGAGAGAGACAGTCTGGGGTTAATAGAGAGAGACAGTCTGGGGTTAATAGAGAGAGACAGTCTGGGGGCAAGAGAGAGAGACAGTCTGGGGGCAAGAGAGAGAGACAGTCTGGGGGCAATAGAGAGAGAGAGAGACAGTCTGGAGGTAATAGAGAGAGAGACAGTCTGGGGGTAATAGAGAGAGAGAGAGAGAGAGAGAGACAGTCTGGGGTTAATAGAGAGAGACAGTCTGCGGGTAATAGAGAGAGAGAGACAGTCAGTCTGTGGGTAATAGAGAGAGAGAGAGACAGTCTGGGGGCAATAGAGAGAGAGAGAGACAGTCTGGGGTTAATAGAGAGAGACAGTCTGGGGGCAAGAGAGAGAGACAGTCTGGGGGCAAGAGAGAGAGACAGTCTGGGGGCAATAGAGAGAGAGAGAGACAGTCTGGGGGCAATAGAGAGAGAGAGAGAGACAGTCTGGAGGTAATAGAGAGAGAGAGAGAGACAGTCTGGGGGTAATAGAGAGAGAGAGAGAGAGAGAGACAGACATTCCGGGGGTAATAGAGAGAGAGAGAGAGACAGTCTGGGGGTAATAGAGAGACACAGTCTGGGGGTAATAGAGAGAGAGAGAGAGTGAGAGAGAGAGACAGTCTGGGGGTGAGAGAGAGACAGACAGTCTGGGGGTGAGAGAGAGACAGACAGTCTGGGGGTGAGAGTGAGACAGACAGCCTTGGGGTAATAGGGAGAGAGAGACAGTCTTGGGGTAATAGGGAGAGAGAGAGAGAGAGACAGCCTTGGGGTAATAGGGAGAGAGAGAGAGAGAGACAGCCTTGGGATAATAGATAGATAGAGAGAGAGAGAGAGAGAGAGAGCCTTGGGGTAATAGAGAGAGAGAGAGCCTTGGGGTGAAAGAGAGGGTGAGAGAGAGAGAGAGAGACAGTCTGGGGGTGAAAGAGAGAGACAGTCTGGAGGTGAGAGAGAAAGACAGTCTGGGGGTGAGAGAGAGAGAGAGAGAGACAGTCTGGGAGCAATAGAGAGAGAGAGAGAGAGAGAGAGAGAGACAGTCTGGGGGTGAGAGAGAGAGAGACAGACAGTCTGGGGGCAATAGAGAGAGACAGTCTGGGGGCAATAGAGAGAGAGAGAGAGAGACAGTCTGGGGGCAATAGAGAGAGAGAGAGAGAGACAGTCTGGGGTTAATAGAGAGAGACAGTCTGGGGTTAATAGAGAGAGACAGTCTGGGGTTAATAGAGAGAGACAGTCTGGGGTTAATAGAGAGAGACAGTCTGGGGTTAATAGAGAGAGACAGTCTGGGGTTAATAGAGAGAGACAGTCTGGGGTTAATAGAGAGAGACAGTCTGGGGTTAATAGAGAGAGACAGTCTGGGGTTAATAGAGAGAGACAGTCTGGGGTTAATAGAGAGAGACAGTCTGGGGTTAATAGAGAGAGACAGTCTGGGGTTAATAGAGAGAGACAGTCTGGGGTTAATAGAGAGAGACAGTCTGGGGGCAAGAGAGAGAGACAGTCTGGGGGCAAGAGAGAGAGACAGTCTGGGGGCAATAGAGAGAGAGAGAGACAGTCTGGGGGCAATAGAGAGAGAGAGAGAGACAGTCTGGAGGTAATAGAGAGAGAGACAGTCTGGGGGTAATAGAGAGAGAGAGAGAGAGAGACAGTCTGGGGTTAATAGAGAGAGACAGTCTGCGGGTAATAGAGAGAGAGAGACAGTCAGTCTGTGGGTAATAGAGAGAGAGAGAGAGACAGTCTGGGGGCAATAGAGAGAGAGAGAGACAGTCTGGGGGCAATAGAGAGAGAGAGAGAGACAGTCTGGAGGTAATAGAGAGAGAGAGAGAGAGAGACAGTCTGGGGGTAATAGAGAGAGAGAGAGACAGTCTGGGGGTAATAGAGAGAGAGAGAGACAGTCTGGGGTTAATAGAGAGAGAGAGACAGTCAGTCTGTGGGTAATAGAGAGAGAGAGAGACAGTCTGGGGCTAATAGAGAGAGAGAGAGAGAGAGTCTGGGGGTGAGAGAGAGAGACACAGTCTGGGGGTAATAGAGAGAGAGAGAGACAGACAGTCTGGGGGAGAGAGAGAGAGACAGTCTGGGGGTAACAGAGAGACAGCCTTGGGGTAATAGAGAGAGAGAGAGAGAGAGAGAGGCAGCCTTGGGGTAATAGAGAGAGAGACAGCGTTGGGGTAATGGAGAGAGAGAGAGAGACAGCCTTGAGGTAATAGAGAGATAGAGAGAGACAGCCTTTGGGTAATAGAAAGAGAGAGAGACAGCCTTGGGGTAATAGAGAGACAGACAGCGTTGGGGTAATAGAGAGAGAGAGCCTTGGGGTAATAGAGAGAGAGAGAGACAGCCTTGGGATAAGAGAGAGAGAGAGAGAGAGAGAGAGAGCCTTGGGGTGAGAGAGAGGGTTAGAGGGGGGGTGAGAGAGAGAGACAGTCTGGGGGTGAAAGAGAGAGACAGTCTGGGGGTGAGAGAGAAAGACAGTCTGGGGGTGAGAGAGAGAGAGAGAGAGAGAGAGAGACAGTCTGGGGGCAATAGAGAGAGAGAGACAGTCTGGGGGTAAAAGAGAGAGAGAGAGAGAGACAGTCTGGGGTTAATAGAGAGAGAGAGAGAGAGAGAGAGAGAGACAGTCTGGGGATGAGAGAGAGAGAGAGAGAGAGAGACAGACAGACAGACAGTCTGGGGGCAATAGAGAGAGAGAGAGAGAGAGAGACAGTCTGGGGGCAATAGAGAGAGAGAGAGAGACAGTCTGGAGGTAATAGAGAGAGAGAGAGACACAGTCTGGGGGTAATAGAGAGAGAGAGAAAGAGAGAGAGAGACAGTCTGGGGTTAATAGAGAGAGAGAGAGAGAGAGACAGTCTGGGGGTGAGAGAGACAGTCTGGGGCTAATAGAGAGAGAGAGAGAGACAGTCTGGGGGTGAGAGAGACAGTCTGGGGCTAATAGAGAGAGAGAGAGAGAGACACAGTCTGGGGGTAATAGAGAGAGAGAGAGAGAGACAGACAGTCTGGGGGAGAGAGAGAGAGAGAGAGAGAGAGAGAGAGAGAGAGGCAGCCTTGGGGTAATAGAGAGAGACAGCGTTTGGGTAATGGAGAGAGAGAGACAGCCTTGAGGTAATAGAGAGAGGGAGACAGCCTTGGGGTAATAGAGGGAGACAGCCTTGGGGTAATAGAGGGAGACAGCCTTGGGGTAATAGAGGGAGACAGCCTTGGGGTAATAGAGGGAGACAGCCTTGGGGTAAGAGAGAGAGAGAGAGAGAGAGACAGCCTTGGGGTAAGAGAGAGAGAGAGAGAGCGACAGCCTTGGGGTAAGAGAGAGAGAGACAGCCTTGGGGTGAGAGAGAGAGAGAGACAGCCTTGGGGTAATAGAAAGAGAGAGAGACAGCCTTGGGGTAATAGAAAGAGAGAGACAGCCTTGGGGTACTAGATAGAGAGAGAGAGAGAGACAGCCTTGGGGTAATAGATAGATAGAGAGAGAGAGACAGTCTGGGGCTAATAGAGAGAGAGAGAGAGACAGTCTGTGGGTAATAGAGAGAGAGAGAGAGAGAGAGACAGTCTGGGGCTAATAGAGAGAGAGAGAGAGAGAGAGACAGTCTGGGGGTGAGAGAGAGAGAGACAGTCTGGGGCTAATAGAGAGAGAGAGACAGTCTGGGGGTAATAGAGAGAGAGACACAGTCTGGGCATAATAGAGCGAGAGAGAGAGAGACAGTCTGGGGGTAATAGAGAGAGAGGCAGCCTTGGGGTAATAGAGAGAGAGGCAGCCTTGGGGTAATAGAGAGAGAGGCAGCCTTGGGGTAATGGAGAGAGAGAGACAGCCTTGGGGTAATAGAGGGAGACAGCCTTGGGGTAATAGAGGGAGACAGCCTTGGGGTAATAGAGAGAGAGCGACAGCCTTGGGGTAATAGAGAGAGAGAGAGAGAGACAGCCTTGGGGTAATAGAAAGAGAGAGAGACAGCCTTGGGGTAATAGAAAGAGAGAGACAGCCTTGGGGTACTAGATAGAGAGAGAGAGAGAGAGAGAGACAGCCTTGGGGTGAGAGAGAGAGAGAGAGAGAGAGAGAGAGAGAGAGAGAGACAGCCTTGGGGTAATAGATAGATAGATAGATAGAGAGAGAGACAGTCTGGGGGTAATAGAGAGAGAGAGACAGACAGTCTGGGGGTAATAGAGTGAGACAGTCTGGGGGTAATAGAGAGAGACAGTCTGGGGGTAATAGAGAGTGAGAGAGAGACAGTCTGGGGGTAATAGAGAGAGAGAGAGACAGTCTGGGGGTAATAGAGAGAGAGAGAGACAGTCTGGGGGTAATAGAGAATGAGACAGACAGTCTGGGGGTAATAGAGAGAGAGAGAGAGAGAGAGCCGGGGTAATAGAGAGAGAGAGAGCCTTGGGGTGAGAGAGAAAGACAGTCTGGGGGTGAGAGAGAAAGACAGTCTGGGGGTGAGAGAGAGAGACAGTCTGAGGGCAATAGAGAGAGAGAGAGAGAGAGAGAGAGAGAGACAGTCTGGGGGTAATAGAGAGAGAGAGAGAGAGCGAGCCAGTCTGGGGGTAACAGAGAGAGAGAAAGAGAGAGAGAGACAGTCTGTCTGGGGTTAATAGAGAGAGAGAGAGAGACAGTCTGTGGGCAATAGAGAGAGAGACAGACAGTCTGGGGTTAATAGAGAGAGAGAGAGAGAGACAGTCTGGGGCTAATAGAGAGAGAGAGACAGTCTGGGGGTGAGAGAGAGAGAGAGACAGTCTGGGGCTAATAGAGAGAGAGACAGATAGTCTGGGGGTGAGAGAGAGAGAGAGAGAGAGAGAGGCAGCCTTGGGGTAATAGAGAGAGAGACAGCGTTGGGGTAATAGAGAGAGAGAGACAGCCTTGGGGTAATAGAAAGAGAGAGAGACAGCCTTGGGGTAATAGAAAGAGAGAGAGACAGCCTTGGGGTATTAGATAGAGAGAGAGAGAGAGACAGCCTTGGGGTACTAGATAGAGAGAGAGAGAGAGACAGCCTTGGGGTGAGAGAGAGACAGCCTTGGGGTAATAGATAGATAGAGAGAGAGAGAGAGCCTTGGGATAATAGAGAGAGAGAGAGCCTTAGAGAGAGAGAGAGACAGTCTGGGGGTGTGAGAGAGACAGTCTGGGGGTGAGAGAGAGAGAGAGACAGTCTGGGGGTGAGAGAGAGAGAGAGACAGTCTGGGGGTGAGAGAGAGAGAGACAGTCTGGGGGTGAGAGAGAGAGAGACAGTCTGGGGGTGAGAGAGAGAGAGACAGTCTGGGGGTGAGAGAGAGAGAGACAGTCTGGGGGTGAGAGAGAGAGACAGTCTGTCTGGGGGTGAGAGAGAGAGACAGTCTGGGGGTGAGAGAGAGAGAGAGACAGTCTGGGGGTGAGAGAGAGAGAGAGACAGTCTGGGGGTGAGAGACACAGACAGTCTGGGGGTGAGAGAGAGAGAGAGAGAGAGAGAGAGACAGACAGACAGTCAGTCTGGGGGTGAGAGAGAGAGACAGTCAGTCTGGGGGTGAGAGAGAGAGACAGTCAGTCTGGGGGTGAGAGAGAGAGACAGTCAGTCTGGGGGTGAGAGAGAGAGAGACAGTCTGGGGGTGAGAGAGAGAGACAGTCTGGGGGTGAGAGAGCGAGACAGTCTGGGGGTGAGAGAGCGAGACAGTCTGGGGGTAATAGAGAGAGAGAGAGAGAGAGAGAGACAGTCTGGGGTAATAGAGAGAGACAGACATTCTGGGGGTAAGAGAGAGAAAGAGACACAGTCTGGGGGTAATAGAGAGAGACAGTCTGGGGGTAATAGAGAGTGAGATAGAGACAGTCTGGGGGTAATGGGGAGAGAGAGAGAGACAGTCTGGGGGTAATAGAGAGAGAGAGACAGTCTGAGGATAATAGAGAGAGAGAGAGAGAGAGAGAGACAGACAGACAGTCTGGGGGTAATAGAGAGAGAGTGAGACAGACAGTCTGGGGGTAATAGGGAGAGAGAGACAGCCTTGGGGTAATAGGGGGAGAGAGAGAGACAGCCTTGGGGTAATAGATAGATAGATAGAGAGAGAGAGAGAGAGAATGAGAGAGAGACAGCCTTGGAATAATAGAGAGAGAGAGAGAGAGAGAGAGCGCGCGAGCCTTGGGGTGAGAGAGCGCGCGAGCCTTGGGGTGAGAGAGCGCGCGAGCCTTGGGGTGAGAGAGCGCGCGAGCCTTGGGGTGAGAGAGCGCGCGAGCCTTGGGGTGAGAGCCTTGGGGTGAGAGCGCGCGAGAGCCTTGGGGTGAGAGCGCGCGCGAGCCAGTCTGGGGGTGAGAGAGCGCGAGAGCCAGTCTGGGGGTGAGAGCGCGCGAGAGCCAGTCTGGGGGTGAGAGCGCGCGAGAGCCAGTCTGGGGGTGAGAGCGCGCGAGAGCCAGTCTGGGGGTGAGAGCGCGCGAGAGCCAGTCTGGGGGTGAGAGCGCGCGAGAGCCAGTCTGGGGGTGAGAGCGCGCGAGAGCCAGTCTGGGGGTGAGAGCGCGCGAGAGCCAGTCTGGGGGTGAGAGCGCGCGAGAGCCAGTCTGGGGGTGAGAGCGCGCGAGAGCCAGTCTGGGGGTGAGAGCGCGCGAGAGCCAGTCTGGGGGTGAGAGCGCGCGAGAGCCAGTCTGGGGGTGAGAGCGCGCGAGAGCCAGTCTGGGGGTGAGAGCGCGCGAGAGCCAGTCTGGGGGTGAGAGCGCGCGAGAGCCAGTCTGGGGGTGAGAGCGCGCGAGAGCCAGTCTGGGGGTGAGAGCGCGCGAGAGCCAGTCTGGGGGTGAGAGCGCGCGAGAGCCAGTCTGGGGGTGAGAGCGCGCGAGAGCCAGTCTGGGGGTGAGAGCGCGCGAGAGCCAGTCTGGGGGTGAGAGCGCGCGAGAGCCAGTCTGGGGGTGAGAGCGCGCGAGAGCCAGTCTGGGGGTGAGAGCGCGCGAGAGAGAGAGACACAGTCTGGGGGTAATAGAGAGAGAGAGAGAGAGAGAGAGAGAGAGAGAGAGTGTCTGGCGGTAATAGAGAGAGAGAGAGAGACAGTCTGGGGGTAATAGAGAGAGAGAGAGAGAGAGAGAGAGACAGACAGTCTGGGGGTAATAGAGAGAGAGAGAGAGACAGTCTGGGGGTAATAGAGAGAGACAGTCTGGGGGTAATAGAGAGAGACAGTCTGGGGGTAATAGAGAGAGACAGTCTGGGGGTAATAGAGAGAGACAGTCTGGGGGTAATAGAGAGAGACAGTCTGGGAGTAATAGAGAGAGACAGTCTGGGAGTAATAGAGAGAAACAGTCTGGGGGTAATAGAGAGAGACACAGTCTGGGGGTAATAGAGAGAGAGAGAGACAGTCTGGGGGTAATAGAGAGAGAGAGACAGACAGTCTGGGGGTAAGAGAGCGAGAGAGACAGTCGGGGTAATAGAGAGAGAGAGAGAGACAGACAGTCGGGGTAATAGAGAGAGAGAGTGAGAGAGACAGTCCGGGGGTAATAGATAGAGAGATACAGTCTGGGGGTAATGGAGAAAGAGACACAGTCTGGGGGTAATAGAGAGAGACAGTCTGGGGGTAATAGAGAGAGAGACACACAGTCTGGGGGTAATTGAGAGAGCCACACAGTCTGGGGGTAATAGAGAGAGAGACAGTCTGGGGGTAATAGAGAGAGAGACAGTCTGGGGGTAATAGAGAGAGAGACAGTCTGGGGGTAATAGAGAGAGAGACAGTCTGGGGGTAATAGAGAGACAGACAATTTGGGGGTAATAGAGACAGACAGTCTGGGGGTAATAGAGACAGAGAGAGAGAGACAGTCTGGGGATAATAGAGAGAGAGAGAGAGACAGTCTGGGGATAATAGAGAGAGAGAGAGAGACAGTCTGGGGGTAAGAGAGAGAGAGAGAGACAGTCTGGGGGTAATAGAGACAGACAGTCTGGGGGTAATAGAGACAGAGAGAGACAGTCTGGGGATAATAGAGAGAGAGAGAGAGAGAGAGACACACAGTCTGGGGGTAATAGAGAGAGAGAGAGAGAGAGAGAGACAGAGACAGAGTGTCTGGGGGTAATAGAGAGAGAGACAGTCTGGGGGTAATAGAGAGGGAGACAGTCTTGGGGTAAGAGAGGGAGACAGTCTTGGGGTAAGAGAGGGAGACAGTCTTGGGGTAAGAGAGGGAGACAGTCTTGGGGTAAGAGAGGGAGACAGTCTTGGGGTAAGAGAGGGAGACAGTCTGTGGGTAAGAGAGGGAGACAGTCTGTGGGTAAGAGAGGGAGACAGTCTGTGGGTAAGAGAGGGAGACAGTCTGTGGGTAAGAGAGGGAGACAGTCTGTGGGTAAGAGAGGGAGACAGTCTGTGGGTAAGAGAGGGAGACAGTCTGTGGGTAAGAGAGGGAGACAGTCTGTGGGTAAGAGAGGGAGACAGTCTGTGGGTAAGAGAGGGAGACAGTCTGTGGGTAAGAGAGGGAGACAGTCTGTGGGTAAGAGAGGGAGACAGTCTGTGGGTAAGAGAGGGAGACAGTCTGTGGGTAAGAGAGGGAGAGAGACAGTCTGGGGGTAAGAGAGGGAGAGAGACAGTCTGGGGGTAAGAGAGGGAGAGAGACAGTCTGGGGGTAATAGAGAGAGAGAGACAGTCTGGGGGTAATAGAGAGAGAGACACAGTCTGGGGGTAATAGAGAGAGAGACACAGTCTGGGGGTAATAGAGAGAGAGACACAGTCTGGGGGTAATAGAGAGAGAGAGACAGTCTGGGGGTAATAGAGAGAGAGAGAGATAGTCTGGGGGTAATAGAGAGAGAGAGAGACAGTCTGGGGGTAATAGAGAGAGAGAGACAGTCTGGGAGTAAGAGAGAGAGAGAGAGAGACAGTCTGGGGGTAAGAGAGAGAGAGAGAGACAGTCTGGGGGTAAGAGAGAGAGAGAGAGAGACAGTCTGGGGGTAAGAGAGAGAGAGACAGTCTGGGGGTAAGAGAGGGACAGTCTGGGGGTAATGGAGAGAGAGAGAGGGACAGTCTGGGGGTAATGGAGAGAGAGAGAGAGAGAGAGAGAGAGAGAGGGAGAGAGACAGTCTGGGGGTGATGGAGAGAGACAGTCTGGGGGTGATGGAGAGAGACAGTCTGGGGGTGATGGAGAGAGACAGTCTGGGGGTGATGGAGACAGTCTGGGGGTAATAGAGAGAGAGAGACACAGTCTGGGGGTAATAGAGAGAGAGAGAGAGAGAGAGAGACAGAGAGACAGTCTGGGGGTAATAGAGAGAGAGAGAGAGAGAGAGAGTGTCTGGCGGTAATAGAGAGAGAGAGAGAGAGAGAGACAGTCTGGGGGTAATAGAGAGAGAGAGACAGACAGTCTGGGGGTAATAGAGAGAGAGAGAGAGAGAGACAGTCTGGGGGTAATAGAGAGAGACAGTCTGGGGGTAATAGAGAGAGACAGTCTGGGGGTAATAGAGAGAGACAGTCTGGGAGTAATAGAGAGAGACAGTCTGGGAGTAATAGAGAGAAACAGTCTGGGGGTAATAGAGAGAGACACAGTCTGGGGGTAATAGAGAGAGAGAGAGAGACAGTCTGGGGGTAATAGAGAGAGAGAGACAGACAGTCTGGGGGTAAGAGAGCGAGAGAGACAGTCGGGGTAATAGAGAGAGAGAGAGAGAGAGAGAGACAGACAGTCGGGGTAATAGAGAGAGAGAGAGAGAGAGAGAGACAGTCCGGGGGTAATAGATAGAGAGATACAGTCTGGGGGTAATGGAGAAAGAGACACAGTCTGGGGGTAATAGAGAGAGACAGTCTGGGGGTAATAGAGAGAGAGACACACAGTCTGGGGGTAATTGAGAGAGCCACACAGTCTGGGGGTAATAGAGAGAGAGACAGTCTGGGGGTAATAGAGAGAGAGACAGTCTGGGGGTAATAGAGAGAGAGACAGTCTGGGGGTAATAGAGAGAGAGACAGTCTGGGGGTAATAGAGAGACAGACAATTTGGGGGTAATAGAGACAGACAGTCTGGGGGTAATAGAGACAGAGAGAGAGAGACAGTCTGGGGATAATAGAGAGAGAGAGAGAGACAGTCTGGGGATAATAGAGAGAGAGAGAGACAGTCTGGGGGTAAGAGAGAGAGAGAGACAGTCTGGGGGTAATAGAGACAGACAGTCTGGGGGTAATAGAGACAGAGAGAGACAGTCTGGGGATAATAGAGAGAGAGAGAGAGAGAGACACACAGTCTGGGGGTAATAGAGAGAGAGAGAGAGAGAGAGAGAGACAGAGACAGAGTGTCTGGGGGTAATAGAGAGAGAGACAGTCTTGGGGTAATAGAGAGGGAGACAGTCTTGGGGTAAGAGAGGGAGACAGTCTTGGGGTAAGAGAGGGAGACAGTCTTGGGGTAAGAGAGGGAGACAGTCTGTGGGTAAGAGAGGGAGACAGTCTGTGGGTAAGAGAGGGAGACAGTCTGTGGGTAAGAGAGGGAGACAGTCTGTGGGTAAGAGAGGGAGACAGTCTGTGGGTAAGAGAGGGAGACAGTCTGTGGGTAAGAGAGGGAGACAGTCTGTGGGTAAGAGAGGGAGACAGTCTGTGGGTAAGAGAGGGAGACAGTCTGTGGGTAAGAGAGGGAGACAGTCTGTGGGTAAGAGAGGGAGAGAGACAGTCTGTGGGTAAGAGAGGGAGAGAGACAGTCTGGGGGTAAGAGAGGGAGAGAGACAGTCTGGGGGTAATAGAGAGAGAGAGACAGTCTGGGGGTAATAGAGAGAGAGACACAGTCTGGGGGTAATAGAGAGAGAGACACAGTCTGGGGGTAATAGAGAGAGAGAGACAGTCTGGGAGTAAGAGAGAGAGAGAGAGAGACAGTCTGGGGGTAAGAGAGAGAGAGAGAGACAGTCTGGGGGTAAGAGAGAGAGAGAGAGACAGTCTGGGGGTAAGAGAGAGAGAGAGAGACAGTCTGGGGGTAAGAGAGAGAGAGAGACAGTCTGGGGGTAAACGAGAGGGACAGTCTGGGGGTAATGGAGAGAGAGAGAGGGACAGTCTGGGGGTAATGGAAGAGAGAGAGAGAGAGAGAGAGAGAGAGAGGGAGAGAGACAGTCTGGGGGTGATGGAGAGAGACAGTCTGGGGGTGATGGAGAGAGACAGTCTGGGGGTGATGGAGAGAGACAGTCTGGGGGTGATGGAGACAGTCTGGGGGTAATAGAGAGAGAGAGACACAGTCTGGGGGTAATAGAGAGAGAGAGAGAGAGAGAGAGAGACAGAGAGACAGTCTGGGGGTAATAGAGAGAGAGAGAGAGAGAGAGAGTGTCTGGCGGTAATAGAGAGAGAGAGAGAGAGAGAGACAGTCTGGGGGCAATAGAGAGAGAGAGAGAGAGAGACAGTCTGGAGGTAATAGAGAGAGAGAGAGAGACAGTCTGGGGGTAATAGAGAGAGAGAGAGACAGTCTGGGGTTAATAGAGAGAGACAGTCTGCGGGTAATAGAGAGAGAGAGACAGTCAGTCTGTGGGTAATAGAGAGAGAGAGAGACAGTCTGGGGCTAATAGAGAGAGAGAGAGAGAGTCTGGGGGTGAGAGAGAGAGACACAGTCTGGGGGTAATAGAGAGAGAGAGAGACAGACAGTCTGGGGGAGAGAGAGAGAGAGACAGTCTGGGGGTAACAGAGAGACAGCCTTGGGGTAATAGAGAGAGAGAGAGAGAGGCAGCCTTGGGGTAATAGAGAGAGAGACAGCGTTGGGGTAATGGAGAGAGAGAGAGAGACAGCCTTGAGGTAATAGAGAGATAGAGAGAGACAGCCTTTGGGTAATAGAAAGAGAGAGAGACAGCCTTGGGGTAATAGAGAGACAGACAGCGTTGGGGTAATAGAGAGAGAGAGCCTTGGGGTAATAGAGAGAGAGAGAGACAGCCTTGGGATAAGAGAGAGAGAGAGAGAGAGAGAGAGAGAGAGAGAGCCTTGGGGTGAGAGAGAGGGTTAGAGGGGGGGTGAGAGAGAGAGACAGTCTGGGGGTGAAAGAGAGAGACAGTCTGGGGGTGAGAGAGAAAGACAGTCTGGGGGTGAGAGAGAGAGAGAGAGAGAGAGAGAGAGACAGTCTGGGGGCAATAGAGAGAGAGAGACAGTCTGGGGGTAAAAGAGAGAGAGAGAGAGAGACAGTCTGGGGTTAATAGAGAGAGAGAGAGAGAGAGAGAGACAGTCTGGGGATGAGAGAGAGAGAGAGAGAGAGAGAGACAGACAGACAGACAGTCTGGGGGCAATAGAGAGAGAGAGAGAGAGAGAGACAGTCTGGGGGCAATAGAGAGAGAGAGAGAGACAGTCTGGAGGTAATAGAGAGAGAGAGAGACACAGTCTGGGGGTAATAGAGAGAGAGAGAAAGAGAGAGAGAGACAGTCTGGGGTTAATAGAGAGAGAGAGAGAGAGAGACAGTCTGGGGGTGAGAGAGACAGTCTGGGGCTAATAGAGAGAGAGAGAGAGACAGTCTGGGGGTGAGAGAGACAGTCTGGGGCTAATAGAGAGAGAGAGAGAGAGACACAGTCTGGGGGTAATAGAGAGAGAGAGAAAGAGAGAGAGAGACAGTCTGGGGTTAATAGAGAGAGAGAGAGAGAGAGAGACAGTCTGGGGGTGAGAGAGACAGTCTGGGGCTAATAGAGAGAGAGAGAGAGACAGTCTGGGGGTGAGAGAGACAGTCTGGGGCTAATAGAGAGAGAGAGACACAGTCTGGGGGTAATAGAGAGAGAGAGAGAGAGAGACAGACAGTCTGGGGGAGAGAGAGAGAGACAGACAGTCTGGGGGAGAGAGAGAGAGAGAGAGAGAGAGAGAGAGAGGCAGCCTTGGGGTAATAGAGAGAGAGACAGCGTTTGGGTAATGGAGAGAGAGAGACAGCCTTGAGGTAATAGAGAGAGGGAGACAGCCTTGGGGTAATAGAGGGAGACAGCCTTGGGGTAATAGAGGGAGACAGCCTTGGGGTAATAGAGGGAGACAGCCTTGGGGT